>NC_092415.1:109562411-109862411 GCF_040894005.1 Engystomops pustulosus
AGCGACGGCACTGCTGCTGTGCCTAGAGCTACCGACTGATGGCGCCGTGCCCACGGATGGTAGTTCGGAGGAGGAGGTGGAGGAGGGGTGGGAGGAGGAGGAGGCATAGTAGGCCTGAAACACCTGGACCGAGGTAGGCCCCGCAATCCTCGGCGTCGGCAGTATATGAGCAGCCCCAGGGTCAGTCTCGGTCCCAGCCTCCACCAAGTTAACCCAATGTGCCGTCAGCGATATATAGTGGCCCTGCCCGGCAGCACTCGTCCACGTGTCCGTGGTCAGGTGGACCTTGTCAGAAACGGCGTTGGTCAGGGCACGGATGATGTTGTCTGACACGTGCTGGTGCAGGGCTGGGACGGCACATCGGGAAAAGTAGTGGCGGCTGGGGACCGAATACCGAGGGGCGGCCGCCGCCATGAGGTTGCGAAAGGCCTCGGTCTCTACTAGCCTATAGGGCAGCATCTCCAGGCTAAGCAATCTGGAGATGTGCACATTAAGGGCTTGGGCGTGCGGGTGGGTTGCACTATATTTGCGTTTCCGCTCCAGCGTCTGGGGTATGGAGAGCTGAACGCTGGAGGATGCTGTGGAGGATCGTGGAGGCGACGATGGGGTTTTTGGGCCAGGGTCCTGGGCAGGGGGCTGACTAGCAGCTGACACAGGGGAAGGAGCAGTGGTGTGCACGGCCGGAGGTGAACGGGCTTGTTGCCACTGAGTGGGGTGCTTAGCATTCATATGCCTGCGCATACTGGTGGTAGTTAAGCTAGTAGTGGTGGAACCCCTGCTGAGCCTGGTTTGGCAAATGTTGCACACCACAGTCCGTCGGTCATCCGGTGTTTCCTTAAAGAACCTCCACACTTCTGAAGATCTAGCCCTCGCCGCAAGAGCCCTCACCACGGGAGCTTCACTAGTTGACAGTGGCGCTGATGCACCAGCTCTGGCCCTGCCTCTCCGTCTGGCCCCACCACTGCCTCTTCCAACCTGTTCAGGTCGAGGACTCTCCTCCGTCTCAGAAGCACTGTGTTCACCCGGCCTCTCAACCCAGCTTGGGTCTGTCACCTCATCATCCTCCGATCCCTCAGTCTGCTCCCCCCTCGGACTTCCTGCCCTGACAACAACTTCCCCACTGTCTGACAACCGTGTCTCCTCATCGTCGGACACCTCTTTACACACTTCCACTACGTCAAGAAGGTCATCATCACCCACAGACTGTGACTGGTGGAAAACCTGGGCATCGGAAAATTGCTCAGCAGCAACCGGACAAGTGGTTTGTGACTGTGGGAAGGGTCCAGAAAACAGTTCCTCAGAGTATGCCGGTTCAAATGGCAAATTTTCCTGGGAGGGGGCAGACTGGGGGGGAGGAGGCTGAGGTGCAGGAGCTGGAGGAGTGGGGATTTCGGTGACATGGGTGGACTGCGTGGAAGACTGACTGGTGGTGGACAAATTGCTCGAAGCATTGTCAGCAATCCACGACATCACCTGTTCGCACTGTTCTGGCCTCAACAGTGCTCTACCACGAGTCCCAGTAACTTCAGACATGAACCTAGGGAGTGTAGCTCTGCGGCGTTCCCCTGCTCCCTCATCAGCAGGTGGTGTCTCACCCCGCCCAGGACCACGGCCTCTGACCCCTGCAGTAGTTGGACGCCCACGTCCCCGCCCTCGTCCTCTACCCCTAGCCCTGGGGTTAAACATTTTTAAAATGAGAGTTATAACTTTTTTTTTTTTTTTACTTTTTTTTTTTTTTTTTTGTGTGTTTTTTTGTGTTTTTTGTTTTTTTTTGTGTTTTTTGTTTTTTTTTGAGTTTTTAGAACCAAACAATCCTATCCTATTGCTATGGCTATTTTCTAGCCAAGTATCAAAGGAAGCACACTACTATGCCAGATGAGATGACACTGAGTTATTGCCTAATAGAAATCCAACCCCTACTGAATTTTGCCACTTCAGCCTTTGCTATGGATATGTGCGCCACTAAGCGCAGAACACAGCGGTCGCAAGTCTCACTACAAATTGCTCAGAATTGGCAAGTACATGCACTGCAGAAACTACAGCCACCAGCAGATCAACCAGAAATCAAATATATAGAACGCTACTGTAGGCTTCAAGAAGCTATTTGTATTCTCCTATGGCTATTTTCTAGCCAAGTATCAAAGGAAGCACACTACTATGCCAGATGAGATGACACTGAGTTATTGCCTAATAGAAATCCAACCCCTACTGAATTTTGCCACTTCAGCCTTTGCTATGGATATGTGCGCCACTAAGCGCAGAACACAGCGGTCGCAAGTCTCACTACAAATTGCTCAGAATTGGCAAGTACATGCACTGCAGAAACTACAGCCACCAGCAGATCAACCAGAAATCAAATATATAGAACGCTACTGTAGGCTTCAAGAAGCTATTTGTATTCTCCTATGGCTATTTTCTAGCCAAGTATCAAAGGAAGCACACTACTATGCCAGATGAGATGACACTGAGTTATTGCCTAATAGAAATCCAACCCCTACTGAATTTTGCCACTTCAGCCTTTGCTATGGATATGTGCGCCACTAAGCGCAGAACACAGCGGTCGCAAGTCTCACTACAAATTGCTCAGAATTGGCAAGTACATGCACTGCAGAAACTACAGCCACCAGCAGATCAACCAGAAATCAAATATATAGAACGCTACTGTAGGCTTCAAGAAGCTATTTGTATTCTCCTATGGCTATTTTCTAGCCAAGTATCAAAGGAAGCACACTACTATGCCAGATGAGATGACACTGAGTTATTGCCTAATAGAAATCCAACCCCTACTGAATTTTCCCACTTCGGTCTTTGCTATGGATATGTGTGCCACTAAGAGCTAAACACAACGGTAGCAAGTCCCCCTGCTAATTCCTCACAAAATGGTAAAAGATGCAAATTAAAATAAAAAAAGTAGAACGTTATTGTAGCCCTAAGAAGGGCTGTTGGGTTCTTTGAGAATCACTCCTGCCTAACAGTAAGCTAATAGAACACCCTAACGCTTTCCCTGACCAGCAGCAGCTCTCTCCCTAGCGGCATCCAGAGACAGAATGATCCGAGCAGCGCGGCCAGCGGCTAGTCTATCCCAGGGTCACCTGATCTGGCCAGCCAACCACTGCTATCGACGTGTAAGGGTACCACGTCATGCTGGGTGGAGTGCAGAGTCTCCTGGCTTGTGATTGGCTCTGTTTCTGGCCGCCAAAAAGCAAAACGGCGGGAGCTGCCATTTTCTCGAGCGGGCAAAGTATTCGTCCGAGCAACGAGCAGTTTCGAGTACCCTAATGCTCGACCGAGCATCAAGCTCGGACGAGCATGTTCGCTCATCTCTAGTGCCTGTATGTGGCAGTCCAAAAAAGTTTTCAAACCAGAGGAGCAGGTAGGTGGCCCTCCAGAAAAATTGAATAGATTGAGTGCCTGTATGTGGCAGTCCAAAAAACTTTTCAAACCAGAGGAGCAGGTAGGTGGCCCTCCAGTAAAATGGAATAGATTGAGTGCCTGTATGTGGCAGTCCAAAAAAGTTTTCAAACCAGAGGAGCAGGTAGGTGGCTCTCCAGAAAAATGGAATAGATTGAGTGCCTGTATGTGGCAGTCCAAAAAAGTTTTCAAACCAGAGGAACAGGTAGGTGGCCCTCCAGAAAAATGAAATAGATTGAGTGCCTGTATGTGGCAGTCCAAAAAAGTTTTCAAACCAGAGGAGCAGGTAGGTGGCCCTCCAGAAAAATTGAATAGATTGAGTGCCTGTATGTGGCACTCCCAAAAATTGTTTAAAACAGAGGACCGGGTAGGTGGCCCTCCAGAAAAATTAAATGCATAAAGTACTATAGCTAGAGCCAGTGGGCCCTGTCAAAAAATAGCCAGTTTCCTCTGCTTTAGTGTACAAAGAGGAGGAGAAGGAGGAAAATGAGGAGGAGGAGGAGTGCATAAATTATTCAGGTTGAGCTTCCTTCACCTGGTGGAGATTGGAAATTATGAGAAATCCAGGCTTTATTCATCTTAATAAGCGTCAGCCTGTCAGCGCTGTCAGTCGACAGGCGTGTACGCTTATCGGTGATGATGCCACCAGCTGCACTGAACACCCGCTCGGACAACACGCTAGCGGCAGGGCAGGCAAGAACCTCCAAGGCGTACAGCGCCACTTCGTGCCACATGTCCAGCTTTGAAACCCAGTAGTTGTAGGGAGCTGTGTGATCATTTAGGACGATGGTATGGTCAGCTACGTACTCCCTCACCATCTTTCTGTAAAGATCAGCCCTACTCTGCCGAGACTGGGGACAGGTGACAGTGTCTTGCTGGGGTGACATAAAGCTGGCAAAAGCCTTGTAAAGCGTACCCTTGCCAGTGCTGGACAAGCTGCCTGCTCGCCTACTCTCCCTCGCTACTTGTCCCACAGAACTACGCACTCTGCCGCTAGCGCTGTCAGAAGGGACATAGTATTTCAGCTTGTGCACCAGGGCCTGCTGGTATTCATGCATTCTCACACTCCTTTCCTCTCCAGGGATGAGAGTGGAAAGATTTTGCTTGTACCGTGGGTCCAGGAGAGTGAATACCCAGTAATCGGTGCTGGAATAAATTCTTTGAACGCGAGGGTCACGGGATAGGCAGCCTAGCATGAAATCTGCCATATCCGCTAGAGTACCAACATGTAAGAATTCACTCCCCTCACTGGCCTGACTGTCCATTTCCTCCTCCTCCAACTCCTCCAACTCCTCTTCTTCTGCCCATACACGCTGAACAGTGAAGGACTCAACAATGGTCCCCTCTTGTGTCTCACCAACATTCTCCTCCTCTTCCTCCTCATCCTCCTCCACCTCCACCTCCTCCGATATGCGCTGAGAAACAGACCTAAGGGTGCTTTGGCTATCAACAAGGGAATCTTCTTCCCCCGTCTCTTGTGACGAGCGCAAAGCTTCCGACTTCATGCTGATCAGAGAGTTTTTCAACAGGCCAAGCAGCGGGATGGTGAGGCTGATGATGGCGGCATCGCCACTGACCATCTGTGTTGACTCCTCAAAGTTACTCAGCACCTGACAGATATCAGACATCCACGTCCACTCCTTATTGTACACTTGAGGAAGCTGACTGACCTGACTACCAGTTCTGGTGGAAGTTGACATCTGGCAGTCTACAATCGCTCTGCGCTGCTGGTAAACTCTGGATAACATGGTTAATGTTGAATTCCACCTCGTGGGCACGTCGCACAACAGTCGGTGAGCGGGCAGTTGGAGGCGGCGCTGCGCTGCCCTGAGAGTGGCAGCATCTGTGCTGGACTTCCTGAAATGCGCACAGATGCGGCGCACCTTCGTGAGCAAATCAGACAGATTGGGGTATGTCTTGAGGAAACGCTGAACTATCAGATTTAACACATGGGCCAGGCATGGCACATGTGTCAGTCTGCCGAGTTGCAGAGCCGCCACCAGGTTACGGCCGTTGTCACACACAACCATGCCTGGCTTCAGGTTCAGCGGTGCCAGCCACAGATCAGTCTGCGCCGTGATGCCCTGTAATAGCTCTTGGGCGGTGTGCCTTTTATCGCCTAGGCTCAGCAGTTTGAGCACCGCCTGCTGTCGCTTAGCGACGGCACTGCTGCTGTGCCTAGAGCTACCGACTGATGGCGGCATGCCCACGGATGGTAGTTCGGAGGAGGAGGTGGAGGAGGGGTGGGAGGAGGAGGAGGCATAGTAGGCCTGAAAGACCTGGACCGAGGTAGGCCCCGCAATCCTCGGCGTCGGCAGTATATGACCAGCCGCAGGGTCAGACTCGGTCCCAGCCTCCACCAAGTTAACCCAATGTGCCGTCAGCGATATATAGTGGCCCTGCCCGGCAGCACTCGTCCACGTGTCCGTGGTCAGGTGGACCTTGTCAGAAACGGGTTGGTCAGGGCACGGATGATGTGGTCTGACACGTGCTGGTGCAGGGCTGGGACGGCACATCGGGAAAAGTAGTGGCGGCTGGGGACCGAATACCGAGGGGCGGCCGCCGCCATGAGGTTGCGAAAGGCCTCGGTCTCTACTAGCCTATAGGGCAGCATCTCCAGGCTAAGCAATCTGGAGATGTGGACATTAAGGGCTTGGGCGTGCGGGTGGGTTGCACTATATTTACGTTTCCGCTCCAGCGTCTGGGGTATAGAGAGCTGAACGCTGGTGGATGCTGTGGAGGATCGTGGAGGCGACGATGGGGTTTTTGTGCCAGGGTCCTGGGCAGGGGGCTGACTATCAGCTGACACAGGGGAAGGAGCAGTGGTGTGCACGGCCGGAGGTGAACGGGCTTGGTGCCACTGAGTGGGGTGTTTAGCATTCATATGCCTGCGCATACTGGTGGTAGTTAAGCTAGTAGTGGTGGAACCCCTGCTGATCCTGGTTTGGCAAAGGTTGCACACCACAGTCCGTCGGTCATCCGGTGTTTCCTTAAAGAACCTCCAGACTTCTGAAAATCTAGCCCTCGCCGCGGGAGCCCTCGCCACGGGAGCTTCACTACGTGACACATTTGGCGCTGATGCACCTGCTCTGGCCCTGCCTCTCCGTCTGGCCCCACCACTGCCTCTTCCAACCTGTTCTGGTCGAGGACTCTCCTCCGTCTCAGAAGCACTGTGTTCACCCGGCCTCTCAACCCAGCTTGGGTCTGTCACCTCATCATCCTCCGATCCCTCAGTCTGCTCCCCCCTCGGACTTCCTGCCCTGACAACAACTTCACCACTGTCTGACAACCGTGTCTCCTCATCGTCGGACAACTCTTTACACACTTCTTCCACTACGTCAAGAAGGTCATCATCACCCACAGACTGCGACTGGTGGAAAACCTGGGCATCGGAAAATTGCTCAGCAGCAACCGGACAAGTGGTTTGTGACTGTGGGAAGGGTCCAGAAAACAGTTCCTCAGAGTATGCCAGTTCAAATGGCAAATTTTCCTGGGAGGGGGCAGACTGGGGGGAAGGAGGCTGAGGTGCAGGAGCTGGAGGAGTGCCGATTTCGGTGACATGGGTGGACTGCGTGGAAGACTGACTGGTGGACAAATTGCTCGAAGCATTGTCGGCAATCCACAACATCACCTGTTCGCACTGTTCTGGCCTCAACAGTGCTCTACCACGAGTCCCAGTAACTTGAGACATGAACCTAGGGAGTGTAGCTCTGCGGCGTTCCCCTGCTCCTTCATCAGCAGGTGGTGTCTCACCCCGCCCAGGACCACGGCCTCTGACCCCTGCAGTAGTTGGACGCCCACGTCCCCGCCCTCGTCCTCTACCCCTAGCCCTCGGGTTAAACATTTTGAAAATGAAAGTTATAACTTTAATTTTTTTTTAACTTTTTTTTGTGTTTTTTTGTGTTTTTTAGGTTTTTTTTGTGTTTTTTAGTTTTTAAAAACAAACAATGCTATCCTATTGCTATGGCTATTTTCTAGCCAAGTATGAAAGCACACTGCTATGCCAGATGAGATGACGCTGAGTTATGAAAAAATAAACGTAAAATAAAAAGGAAATGGCAGACTGTGCCTAATTGAAATCCAACCCCTAATAAATTTTCCCACTTCGGTCTTTGCGATGGATATGTGCGTCACTAAGCGCTAAACACAGCGGTCGCAAGTCTCTCTCCAAATTCCTGACAATTGGCTAGTAGATGCACTGCAGCAAGGACAGCCACCAGCAGATCAACCAGAAATAAAATATATATAACGCTATTGTAGGCGTAAGTAAGCCGTTTGGATTCTCCTTTGGCTATTTTCTAGCCGAGTATGAAAGCACACTGATGAGATGACGCTGAGTTATGAAAAAATAAACGTAAAATAAAAAGAAACTGCCAGACTGTGCCTAATTGAAATCCAACCCCTAATAAATTTTCCCACTTCGGTCTTTGCGATGGATATGTGCGTCACTAAGCGCTAAACACAGCGGTCGCAAGTCTCACTCCAAATTCCTGACAATTGGCTAGTAGATGCACTGCAGCAAGGACAGCCACCAGCAGATCAACCAGAAATAAAATATATATAACGCTATTGTAGGCGTAAGTAAGCCGTTTGGATTCTCCTTTGGCTATTTTCTAGCCAAGTATGAAAGCACACTGATGAGATGACGCTGAGTTATGAAAAAATAAACGTAAAATAAAAAGAAACTGCCAGACTGTGCCTAATTGAAATCCAACCCCTAATAAATTTTTCCACTTCGGTCTTTGCGATGGATATGTGCGTCACTAAGCGCTAAACACAGCGGTCGCAAGTCTCACTCCAAATTCCTGACAATTGGCTAGTAGATGCACTGCAGCAAGGACAGCCACCAGCAGATCAACCAGAAATAAAATATATATAACGCTATTGTAGGCGTAAGTAAGCCGTTTGGATTCTCCTTTGGCTATTTTCTAGCCAAGTATGAAAGCACACTGATGAGATGACGCTGAGTTATGAAAAAATAAACGTAAAATAAAAAGAAACTGCCAGACTGTGCCTAATTGAAATCCAACCCCTAATAAATTTTCCCACTTCGGTCTTTGCGATGGATATGTGCGTCACTAAGCGCTAAACACAGCGGTCGCAAGTCTCACTCCAAATTCCTGACAATTGGCTAGTAGATGCACTGCAGCAAGGACAGCCACCAGCAGATCAACCAGAAATAAAATATATATAACGCTATTGTAGGCGTAAGTAAGCCGTTTGGATTCTCCTTTGGCTATTTTCTAGCCAAGTATGAAAGCACACTGATGAGATGACGCTGAGTTATGAAAAAATAAACGTAAAATAAAAAGAAACTGCCAGACTGTGCCTAATTGAAATCCAACCCCTAATAAATTTTCCCACTTCAGTCTTTGCGATGGATATGTGCGTCACTAAGCGCTAAACACAGCGGTCGCAAGTCTCACTCCAATTTCCTGACAATTGGCTAGTATATGCACTGCAGCAAGGACAGCCACAGCAGATCAACCAGAAATAAAATATATATAACGCTATTGTAGGCGTAAGTAAGCCGTTTGGATTCTCCTTTGGCTATTTTCTAGCCAAGTATGAAAGCACACTGATGAGATGACGCTGAGTTATGAAAAAATAAACGTAAAATAAAAAGAAACTGCCAGACTGTGCCTAATTGAAATCCAACCCCTAATAAATTTTCCCCCTTCAGTCTTTGCGATGGATATGTGCGTCACTAAGCGCTAAACACAGCGGTCGCAAGTCTCACTCCAAATTCCTGACAATTGGCTAGTATATGCACTGCAGCAAGGACAGCCACCAGCAGATCAACCAGAAATAAAATATATATAACGCTATTGTAGGCGTAGGTATGCCGTTTGGATTCTCCTTTGGCTATTTTCTAGCCAAGTATGAAAGCACACTGATGAGATGACGCTGAGTTATGAAAAAATAAACGTAAAATAAAAAGTAAATGGCAGACTGTGCCTAATTGAAATCAAACCCCTAATAAATTTTCCCACTTTGGTGTTTGAGGTGGATATGTGTGTCACTAAGAGCTAAACACAACGGTAGCAAGTCCCCCTGCAAATTCCTCACAATATGGTACTAGCTGCACTACTAGTGCCAGCAAGCCCAGCCACAAGCAAACAAAAAAAAAAAAGTATAACGTTATTGTAGCCCTAAGAAGGGCTGTTGGGTTCTTGTTGAATCACTCCTGCCTAACACTATTCTAATAGAACACCCTAACGCTTTCCCTGACCAGCAGCAGCTCTCTCCCTAGCGGCATCCAGACACAGAATGATCCGAGCAGCGCGGGCAGCGGCTAGTCTATCCCAGGGTCACATGATCTGGCCAGCCAACCACTGCTATCGACGTGTAAGGGTACCACGTCATGCTGGGTGGAGTGCAGAGTCTCCTGGCTTGTGATTGGCTCTGTTTCTGGCCGCCAAAAAGCAAAACGGCGGGAGCTGCCATTTTCTCGAGCGGGCGAAGTATTCGTCCGAGCAACGAGCAGTTTCGAGTACGCTAATGCTCGAACGAGCATCAAGCTCGGACGAGTATGTTCGCTCATCTCTAATTGCCATCTTTTTGGAGACATAATATTTTTTGTTGACAGAGCTGGTTTAGGGCTTATTTTTTACGTGTTGAGTTGTCCTTTTCAGTGGTACCATTTTGGAGCACATAACTCTTTTTGATCACTTTTTAGAACATTTTTGTGAAGGGATTTTTATGAAAAATTTACTTTTTTGGCAAGTTTTTCGGGTTTTGTTTTTATGGCACTCACCGAGTGGGTCCAATAATGTTTCTGAGTTACGGAAGTGGCAATACCAAATATGTAGGGGTCTTTGGGTGATTTTGTGTTTTTTTACTTTATTAGATATTTATAGGGAATATTTGTGTTTAGGGGACTTTAACTTTATTTAGTTATTTCTTTTTATTAAAAAGTGTTTTTATTAAGTGCTTTCAACTTTTTTTCTTTACTTTTACTGGTTGGCTTGAACAAGCAATGCTCTCATCGCTTGTTGAAGCTCTTCTTCACCTAATACAGTGTAATACAAAGCCACACATCCCGGGGGGCTGCCAGTGGAGTATCCGGAGCCAGTGCCATAAGCAATGATGTAATAGTACTGCAAAATGCGGGAACGCACCTCCTGCCATGCAGTACTATTACTTCAAATGTCGGGAAGGGGTTAAATATTCCAGGTTTTCAATTTTATTACAGTTTTTCACTGTAGTGCCTAAATTCCCTATAATTTTTGTTCAGTATGATCATGAAGATACCAAATATATTTTTGAAGGGGAAATTTAAAAAACAAAATGTTCATATCACATTTTTTACCCTTCAATGTACGAGGTGTGGGTCTTCCCCCTAAGGATCCCCCGTGCCGCTCACCGGGGGATCTGACCTCTTCTGAGCAGCCCCGAGTCAGTCAGCAGTCAGACCTCTTCCGGATATAACTGTAAACTGTCTGCGTATGCGTCTCATTGCTCAGACAGTTTACACTGCTCCACAATGAATAAGTATTGTAGAGCAGTGTATTGGACTTGAACCAGCGATCAGAGCATCGCTGGTTCATGTTCAAGTATGTATAAGTTAAAAAAGAGAAAAACACTACAGTTTAAACATTAGAGTAAATAAAAAATAAATAAATAAAAATATAAGACCCAAAAATGTCACTTTCCCATAAAAACACTTAATAAAGTATTAATATCACAAACACACAAAAAAAACTCCACATATTTGGTATTGCCGCATCCGTAACAATCTGTATAATAAAACAGAATCATTAATGGACCTGCACGGTAAACACTGGGAAAAAGACCGCAAAAAACCTTCCTAAAAAAGATTTTTAATTAATACCTTTTAAAAAATGCTCTAAAAATGCACTCTAAAATAAGCCCACTCTTCTAGCAAAAATAAGCCCTAAACCAGATTTGTCAGATGAAAAATAAAAAAGTTATGCATATGAAAAGACACTGATGCTAAAATGAACAAGATTTTCTCCAAATTAGCTTTTATTCAGTAAAATTAAATAAAATACACAAACCCCCACATAATATTTGGTATCGCTGCGTCCATGACAATCTTCATAATAGAATTGTTAGTGAAGTGGACCCCGTAAAAAACAACCCCAAAACGCTCCGAAAAAATGATAATTTGTAATTAGTACCCTTTAAAAAATGCTCTAAAAAGTGATTAAAAATCTTACGCTCTCTAAAATAAGACCACCAAAAAGAACAATTCTTCTCGCAAAAAAAAAATAAGCCTTTAATCAGCCGAAAAATAAAAAAGTTATGCATATGAAAGTCGGTGATGCTAAAATTTACAACATTTTCGCCTAATTACTTTTTATTCAGTAAAAATGGGAAAAAAGAAAAAAATCTACAGAAATGAAGTAATTTCCTAATCGTGGCAACCCATAGAATAAAAATAATATACTATTTTTATGCTATGGTAAACTGCCAAGAAAAAAAAACACAAAAATATCTTCTTCAAAATTGCTGATTTTAACCCCTTAACGACTTGGCCTTTTTTAGTTTTTTCACTTCCATTTTTCACTCCCCACCTTCAAAAATCTATAACTTTTTTATTTTTCCACATGAAGAGCTCTGTTATGGCTTATTTTCTGCGTAACAAACTGACAGTATTTAATATTCCATGGTGCGTACTGGGAAACGGGAAAAAAATTCCAAATTCAGTGAAAATGGTGAAAAAACACATTTGCGACGTTTTCTTGTGGGCTTGGATTTTACAGCTTTCACTGTGTGCCCCAAATGACATGTCTACTTTATTCTTTGGGTTGCTACGATTACGTGGATACCAAATTTGTATAGGTTTTATAATGTTTTCATACATTTAAAAAAATTAAAACATCCTGTACAAAAATTTTTTTTTTGATTTTTCCAACTTCTGGCGGCAATAACTTTTTCATACTTTAGTGTACGGAGCTGTGGGTGATGTCATTTTTTGCGACTTTTGATGGTGTTTTCATTGCTATCATTTTTAGGACTGTGTGACCTTTTGTTCACTTTTTATAAATTTTTTTATATTTTCCAAAATGGCAAAAAAATGTCATTTTTGACTTTGGACGCTATTTTCCGTTACGGGGTTAAACACAGTGAAAAATCGTTATTATATTTTAATAGATCGGACATTTTTGGACGTGTCGATACCTATTGTGTTTATGATTTTTACTGTTTATTAATATTAATATCATTTCTAGGGAAAGGGGGGTGATTTGAATTTTTAGGTTTTTTTATTATAATTTTTTTTTTTTAAACTTTTTTTTACTTTTACTTTTACTATTTTTCATACTCCCTAGGGTACTTTAACCCTAGGTTGTCTGATCGATCCTACCATATACTGCCATACTGCAACATGAGTCTTAGTAATGGCTGCCCTCTATAAGATAGCAAATATTACTATGTCTTCAATGTTGTAAAAATAAATAAAATACACACAAATAAAAAAATATTTTATTGAAATAAAAACTCCCCCAGACCATTTTATAAAATCTTCTTCTTGAAAAATAATCCAAAGGGTCCCAAAACCTGTAAAACAATAGAAAACATTAATGTGTGAGTTGCAACTGAAACGCATGCAATTAGTAAGAAGCACCTGGTGTTTTGCATTGTTTACATGTGGCACCGTATCACTCCATGCGGCCATTGCCGTCTATGGGGGACGTTTGTACGTCCGCAAGCTTGCAGCCATACATGTGTCCACCATACGATAATGTGAATGTAGCCTTAGAGCATACCAGTCATGCATGCTTAACAAAGACAGCAGTGAAGATCCCTGCTGCACTGGAGGTGCCTTCCTGTCATAGGCACCTTCATTGGGGATAGAGATAACCACTTCTGCCTTTGTTAACCCTTAGAACACCAAAGATAGCCAATTCTGCCTGTGTTAACCCTTAGAGCACCACTGGATAACAAAGGCAGAAGTGGTTTTATATACACAGATATTCAGTACAGGCAGTTCCCAGGTTACGTACAAGATCGGTTCTATAGGTTCATTCTTAAGTTGAATTTGTATGAAAGTCAGAACTGTATACATTATCATTGTAACCCCAGTCAAATTTTTTTTGGTCTCTGTATCAATTGGATTTAAAAAATGTTGGAATGCTATAAGAGGAGTAACAATAAAGCTGAATTGCAGACACTTTTGATTACTGTTATAGCTGTTTATTGTAGCCAAAGGCTACAGTCATGACAAAAAGTTTTGATAATGATACAAATGTTAATATTTACAAAGTCTACTGCATCAGGTTTTATAATTGGCAATTTGCATATACTCCAGAATGTTATAAAGAGTGATCAGCTTAATAGCAATTAATTGCAAAGTCAATATTTGCCTAGAAAATGAACTTTTTCCCCCAAAATACATTTCAACTTCATTGCAGGCCTGCCTTAGGAGGAGCAGCTAACATCGTTTTAGTGATTGCTCCATTAACACAGGTGTGGGTGTTGATGAGGACAAGGCTGGAGATCAATCTGTCATGATTAAGTAAGAATCACACCACTGGACACTTTAAAAGGAGGCTGGTGTTTGGCATCATTGTTTCTCTTCTGTTAACCATGGTTATCTCTAAAGAAACACGTGCAGTCATCATTGCACTGCACAAAACTGGACTAACAGGGAAGAGTATCGCAGCTAGAAAGATTGCACCTCAGTCAACAATCTATCGCATCATCAAGGAATTCAAGGAGAGAGCTTCCATTGTTGCCAAAAAGGCTCCAGGGCGCCCAAGAAGGACCAGCAAACACGAGGACCGTCTCTTAAAAGTGTTTCAGCTTCAGGATCGGGCTACCAGCAGTGCAGAGCTTGCTCAGCAATGGCATCTGGCAGGTATGAGTGCATCTGCAGGCACTGTGAGGCGTAGACTCTTGGAGCAAGGCCTGATGTCAATGAGGGCAGCAAATAAGCCACTTCTCTCCAGAAAAAAACATTAGGGACAGAATGATATTCCGCAAAAGGTCCAGGGAGTGGACTGCTGAGGACTGGGGTAAAGTCATTTTCTCTGATCAATCCCCTTTCCAATTGTTTGGAACATCTGGAAAACAGCTTGTTCGGAGAAGACAAGGTGAGCCATACCAAGAGTCTTGTCTCATGCCAACTGTAAAGCATCCTGCAACCATTCATGAGTGGGTTTGCTTCTCAGCCAAGGGAATCGGCTCTCTCACAGTCTTGCCTAAAAACACATCCATGAATAAAGAATGGTACCAGAATGTCCTCCAAGAGCAGTTTGGTGATCAGCAATGGATTTTCCAGCATGATGGAGCACCTTTCCATAAAGCAAAGGTGATAACTAAATGGCTCAGGGAACAAAACATAGAGGTTTTGGGTCCATGGCCTGGAAACTCCCCAGATCTTAATCCCATTGAGAATTTGTGGTCAATCATCAAGAGACGGATGGACAAACAAAACCCAAACACATTGTGACAAGATGCAAGCATTGATTGCAAGAATGGACTGCTATTAGTCGGGATTTGGTCCAGAAGTTGATAATATTGACTTGCTGCTTTAACTCATTCTAACTGTCAATAAAAGCTTTTGTTACTCATAATATGATTGCACTTGTATTTCTGTATGTGATAAAAACATCTGACAAACACACATTAAAACCAGAGGGCAACAGATCATGTGAAAATATAATATTTGTGTCATTCTCAAAACTTTTGGCCATGACTGTACAGTAAATTACCAAAATCCAGAGGTTCATTTGTAACAAGGGGTTGTCTGTAGGGGTGTTCTTAAGTAGGGGACTGCCTGTATACATTAATAGTTGTCAATAGTGGAGGGAGGATTCATCTTCACCTGTGTGCCTCCCCCTTAAGGGACCTGAAATCTGCTGCCTGAGGCGAGATTTTCATTTTGCCTCATGGCGGATGCAGCCCTGCACATGCTCTATGTTAAAGGTGCACCCAAAAAAGTTGGTGTTTAAATGTCAACGGCGTGTGGGTTCTGGCATATTGATTCCGACTGATGTGCACTGTGACATCGTCGGGGCGTGATGATTGGTTCCCAAGACAGCAACCTTTGGGCTGCAACAATCGGTTATTGCAGTGTGTGGTGGGAGTGATCAGAAACCCTAAGGTTTTGTAAAAAATTACAAAAAAACTAAAAGTTCAAATTAGCACCCTTTCCCTAGAACTGATATGAAAATAAACAAAAAAAGTAAAATCATAAACAGGTTAGGTATCACTGTATCCCAAAATGCCTGTTCTATCAAAATATGAAAACAGTTATTCCAGGTTGTGAAACCCACAACGGAAAATAGCGCCCCAAATGTCAGCATCGCTACTTTTTCACCATCTTGCATCACATATAATTTTGAGTAAAAATGATCAAAGGGTTGTACAGTACCCAGAATGGTAACAATAAAAATGTTATCTTGCTGCTACACAGCACCAAATGCCAAAGTATAAAAAGTTACTAGCGCCAGAATTGTAGAAATAGTTTTCATTTTTTATCTATTAAAACATGATATAACCTATATAAATGTGGTATCACTGTGTGAGCCAAAGAATAAATTTGAGGTGTCATTTGAAATACACAGTTAAAGATGGAAAAATAGAGCCCACAAGAAAATGACGCAATGTGTTTTTTCACCAATTTCAATTTACTCGTATATACTCGAGTATAAGCCGACCCAAATATAAGCCGAGGCCCCTAATTTTACCACAAAAACCTGGTAAAACCTATATTTTTTTACTCAAGTATAAGCCGAGTTTGGGTTTTCAGCACATTTTTTGTGCTGAAAAACTAGGCCTATACTCAAGTATATATGGTAAAAAAATTTTGCCAGTACACACTGTGGAATAATCTCTTAATATTAAACTCTTATTCAGCTCTGTACATGGAAAAATAAGAAATAATTATGGATTTTTGTGGATGGGGGGCTTTTTTTTTACTGCCCCACCCTGGGCCTTGAACAAGCAATCAATTGATTGCTTGTTCAAACTAATACACATCAGTATGGCAGTGTGTTAGAGTAGTCAGACTATAAAGATGCAAAGTCTGACATGCAGATCCTGGGTGGCCGATCGAAGTGGGGGCAGGTGAGGAAGTTGTATAGATGTTGCGGTCATGTTGACTGTGGAGTTTGCAGCAGGGAATAATTTTGCAGAATAAAAACACAGAGAGAAAAATCACTTGGTTTAACATCACCATCTTCTAAGAAGCGTAACATTTAGATTTTTTTATTGATTGGTTTTAGGTTTTATTTTTTGTGTGACAAGTTGTACTTTTTATCGGAACTATTATGGGGTAAATGTAACTTTTTGATCACTTTTTATTGCTTTGTTATTTGGTATGATGTGCAAAAAGCCTATTTTTTTAAATGTTTTTTATTTTTATTATTTTACAGTGTTCACCATAAAGGTTTAGTAATTATTTTATGATACTGGTTGGTTTGGACGCAGGGATACCATATAAGTGATACTATATTTGTTTGGCTTTTTAATATATGCGGGAGCTTGATCATTTATGGGGCATTAAGGGTACAGTGACGGGTGCTCCTGTGATCCTCCTCTTGGACGCTGTTAATTGTCGCTAGCCACCTGGCAATCTAATAAATAGCCAGCCTCTTCCCTCATGCCTCGCTGGATCTTTGTGCTTTCATGTAATTGACAAAGCTGTGTCCTAAAAGTACTTTGTTTAGACTGATTTCCTGTTTTGACCTGTTTCTATTCCTGATCTTGCCTCTTCACCACCTCCCCTGACCACCTGCTCTGACATTGAACCTGTGCTGCCTGTCTCAACCTCCTGCCTGTCCCCGATCATGATTCTGCCTCATGCCTCTGTACTTCGCCTTGGCCGCCACCACAAACAAAGTCACACCTGTGGATTGACCTTTGTGATTCCATGCTGCAACAAGCCCAACTTGCTTTGCAGGAGAAAAACGGGTACCACTTAGATTCCGCTCCCAGGTGTCAGCTTATGTCATCATCCATGGTGGTACAGTGGGTCCACTACCCCTAAATCCTGACAAGTTCATGACCAAAGTATGGGGAGGCATAGACCAAAATCTTCCTCTAAAACGGTCATCACAATGTTCGCATATGTCGTAGCCATGTTTGCCACCCTGGCTACTCCCATTAGTTGTACAAAAGATTATCTCCAAATAAAAGATAATTATTAGTAAGCACAAATTTTAACAGTGTCTTAATAAATTCACTAGTCCCCAATGAATAGTCCTTGGTTTATAATTTTTTTCAAAATGCCACATTGATGATCAATTGAGGTATATAGGGAAACCACATCAAGTGTTATGTTGAATCACTTTATTGACAAAAGACAGAAAATGAACAGTAAACAAAAACAAAAAACATATAATATACTATGATACAGGGGATCAAAGATATCCCCACGCATTGAGCACCAAGTCAAGGCAAATGGCAAGGCAAGGCAAGTAGGACTGCGAACAGTATAAGTCGTGTTTAGAATAGACAACATAAGAAATGAGTATTAAAGGGGTATTCCCATCTGGGCAATCACATTTAATTTAATTAATTTGTCATATGTAAAGTTTACTTCAATTGGATGTTATTAAAAAAAATGTTTGTGTGTGAAGATAATTTCTTATGAATGTAGCCATGTTGTCCCTTAGAAACGAGGTGGCTTCCTCGGATACGACCACCTAACATTTTGGTAGCGGTGGCCAGATATGCGCTATTGAGTCCTGCCTGACCTCCTGGATTCAGCGATGATTACCACAGGACGGCTTTAGGATATACAGTAACTCTTGGACATTTAATATTCAGAAACTTTTTGTTTCTTTGTGTAAACACTGCAGCAGAAGTGGCCGTATCCGAGGACACAGTCTTGTTTCTAAGGGACCATAATACTACATTTTTGAGAAATTATCTTCACACAGGAACATTTTTTTTAATAACATCTAATTGAAGAAATGTTTATATATGGCAGATTAATTAAACTAAATGTGAATGCCCAGACGAGAATATCTCTTTAAGTAATGAACAATGAATGCTAAGTACTGGGGGCCAAACACTAGTGTCATCCATCAGATACATTGCATCCACCCCTGTACGCCCAGTGGGCGTACTCTTAGAAGCTGGTGCAATGAACCGGCATGAGCCTAAAACTATTTCCAGCTCAAGGAAGGGAATCTCCCCTAGACAGGGTCTCATAGCAATGAGAAGTGGGAAAAGATGGGTAAAGGTAGGTAAAAGTGGGCAAGCCAGGTTCAAAAAAGGACTCAAGAGTTAGGGAAGGGAGCAGAAGGGATGAAGAAAAGGCAGAGGGGGAACTGGTAAATGAATCTAGTCTCCGAAGAGGGTCTTATATTCCCCAGTTCCCCTAAAAGCGATACAGCCTTCAGCTCTTCCATGTGAGAAAGCCGGGACATTTCCAGGGTCCATTCCGATAATGAGGGACAAACAACAGAGCGTCAGTGGCCCGGTATCACTGCTCGGGTAGCCACCAAGCAGGATCTTAAAATATCTTTTTAGGAGCACACACAGGCTCAGGGAGGACTGACATTAAGGCAATTTTGGGAGAGGGGTTCACTTGTTTCTCAGATATTTGTCGATATACCCCAAATACCTGGTCCAAAAACGGTTTAAGCTTCTCGCAGGTTCACTGCACATGTCCACCACCACCCATTCCGCAGCACCAGCAAGAGTCCGATATAGAAGGAAAGGCCGTATGTATCACTGTTGGCACCTGGTATCACCTAGAAACCACTTTGTATCCCTTCTCCTGCACTGCACATGCTGAGGACATCTTGTGCGTATAAAGAAAGGAATGTTGACAATCATCCTGATCTAATGGAGTCTCCAGTTCCCTACCCCAACTCCTTCAAAGGGCAGCTCTAAAACGTCTGAACCCTGTAAGAGGAGAGAGTAGATTTGCGAAATGACATGTATCGGTGCTGTGTTAGAATAAAGCATTCCCTCGAATGATGTCAGGGAGACCGTATATGCCGCGTTAAGGGCTGCGCTAAGTATGAAAGACCGTAGCTGGGAGTATTCAAACCAAAAGATGGCAACATTGTCTTGCCGCGTTTGAAAGTCCCCAAGTGAGGGTAGGGGTTGACCCTTGAGAATGTCATACATGCACGGATCCTCTTGGAGTTTCCAGCCCAGGAAGGACAATCTCGCCATTCCTTCGGGGAAAGCCGGATTCCGGAATATCGGCGTAAGTGGGCTAAACTGACGAGACAAGATACCTCTAGAGGTCCACAGCAGTAGTGCTTCTCTTAAGAGAGTTGCCTGGGGGGAATATGTGAATGTCCAGTCCCGTGGGAATCCATGGCAGGAGCCTGAGAAGAACCAGGGATTGGGCCTGCTCCAATGCCACCCATTGCTTATCAACAAAATTATTTTTCCAATCTAGTAGACGCAGGAGGATTGCAGCCTCATGGTAAGTTTTAAGATCAGGGAGACCCGTTCCCTCCATAGATTTCAGCCTAATTAAAATTTTCCACGCTATCCTAGGATGAGTCTTCCCTTAAATGAAACACAGCATACTTGGAAAATACTTGCTGGGGGGCTTATTGGCACACCCTGGAATGCATACAATAACCGGTGAAGCACATTCATCTTTAAAACATTGATCTTAACGAACCAAGATAGTTTCCTCTTGTCATAAGATTGTAGGTCCCTCACGGTGCGTTCGAGTAGTAGCATATGATTCAGCACATAAAGTTTAGAAAGATCATAAGTTGGTTGCCACTGGAACGGGAAATTATTCCTGACATGTTGTACCTCAGCCTGGGGGAGTGAGCTATTTAGTGCCTCGGACTGAGTAGTCACTCTTGAAATTACTAACAACACTATACCTTTTAAATTTCTGAATAATAGAGATGCTGGGACACATAAAGCAGCAGGTCGTCTACATATAGGGCTGCCTTACAGTGTCAAGTGCCAATCTGGATACCATGTATGTTGGAGTTCTTCCAGATGGCAGTGGCCAAGTGCTCCAACACAATTACATACAATAACGGAGACAAGGGGCAGCCTTTTCTTGTGCCATTCTTTATAGGGAAAGAGGTGGACAGATGACCATTAACCCAAACACTAGCCATGGGGCCAGAATACAGTGCTAGCATTTTACTCAAAAATCTAAGACGGAGTCCAATTTGCCTCAACACTGCCTCCATGAAACCCCAGTGTACCCGGTCAAATGCCTTTTCGCGTCGTTTTATTCAAATTATTGCGGGCCTCCCGACCCTGAACAAACCCTGAACCTCCTCCCATAATTTCCCGTTCCAGGTTATCAACCACCCCCCTGTCTAAGGTTGGCAAGCTGGTGTCTTCTGCGTAGGAGTCTATTTGGGCCGTATGAGGGGAAACACCTTGGGGCTGAGTAGGCCTGTCTATCACATATAATGAAGTATATACACTCACCGGCCACTTTATTAGGTACACCTGTCCAACTGCTCGTTAACACTTAATTTCTAATCAGCCAATCACATGGCGGCAACTCAGTGCATTTAGGCATATAGACATGGTCAAGACAATCTCCTGCAGTTCAAACCGAGCATCAGTATGGGGAAGAAAGATGATTTGAGTGCCTTTGAACCTGGCATGGTTGTTGGTGCCAGAAGGGCTGGTCTGAGTATTTCAGAAACTGCTGATCTACTGGGATTTTCACGCACAACCATCTCTAGGGTTTACAGAGAATGGTCCGAAAAAGAAAAAACATCCAGTGAGCGGCAGTTCTGTGGGCGGAAAAGCCTTGTTGATGCCAGAGGTCAGAGGAGAATGGGCAGACTGGTCCGAGCTGATAGAAAGGCAACAGTGACTCAAATCGCCACCCGTTACAACCAAGGTAGGCAGAAGAGCATCTCTGAACACACAGTACATCGAACTTTGAGGCAGATGGGCTACAGCAGCAGAAGACCACACCGGGTGCCACTCCTTTCAGCTAAGAACAGGAAACTGAGGCTACAATTTGCACAAGCTCTAAATTGGACAGTAGAAGATTGGAAAAACGTTGCCTGGTCTGATGAGTCTCGATTTCTGCAGCAACATTCGGATGGTAGGGTCAGAATTTGGCGTCAACAACATGAAAGCATGGATCCATCCTGCCTTGTATCAACGGTTAAGGCTGGTGGTGGTGGTGTCATGGTGTGGGGAATATTTTCTTGGCACTCTTTGGGCCCCTTGGTACCAATTGAGCATCGTTGCAATGCCACAGCCTACCTGAGTATTGTTGCTGACCATGTCCATCCCTTTATGACCACAATGTACCCAACATCTGATGGCTACTTTCAGCAGGATAATGCGCCATGTCATAAAGCTGGAATCATCTCAGACTGGTTTCTTGAACATGACAATGAGTACACTGTACTCAAATGGCCTCCACAGTCACCAGATCTCAATCCAATAGAGCATCTTTGGGATGTGGTGGAACGGGAGATTCGCATCATGGATGTGCAGCCGACAAATCTGCGGCAACTGTGTGATGCCATCATGTCAATATGGACCAAAATCTCTGAGGAATGCTTCCAGCACCTTGTTGAATCTATGCCACGAAGAATTGAGGCAGTTCTGAAGGCAAAAGGGGGTCCAACCCGTTACTAGCATGGTGTACCTAATAAAGTGGCCAGTGAGTGCAAAGCTCTCACACATCATATCAGGACGAGACACATCTGTCCCCCCAGGTCCCTTAAGTTTAGGTATGTAGGAGGCATGACTTCATGGGTGGAGAAGACGGGACAGGGACCATTTATCAGCACGATCATATAAGTAACTCTGAAAGCCAGCCCTGTGTTAAAGATATGTCTGACTGAGTAGTGATCTCAAGGAATCCCTAGCCGCCGACAGGTCAGCCAGATCCATCAGGGTTAAAGAGGATTTGTGACGCGTCCCCAGCATCTGAATTTGTGATGTTAGATCTCTTATCCGAACCAAGTTTTTCCTCTTTAGCCGCGTCACCTTTGAGCGATTCCCACTGGCTTGGTAAAGAAGATGGGTCATCCGTCCCCAATGACTGTTCATAGGAGGTTATATGTTCCCTAACATCTGTGGCACAAAAGGGGTCCCTAATTAAGTTGTCATTCAAGCGCCATGTCCATGGTCTACGAGATCCCTGCGATAGTATAAGGGTCAGGTGTATGATCAGAGTGAAGTATGTTTCCGATCGAAGCCCCGGGTTCCCCCATACATGCATTATGACTTAGCAGAAAAAAGTCAATCCTGCTATATGAGCCATGTGCAGGGGAAAAGTAAAAATATTTGCGAACTAGCTATATGTCAAGCAGTTGTAAGGCCTGCAGGTCCTTCCTCAGCACGCAAATATGGTAAAGAGGGGTACTACTGCGCCCTGCTGAGGTGTCTAAAGAAGGGTCCAAGGTGAAGTTATAGTCGACCCCTATTATTAAGCAACCCTCTGCGAAACCCGATTGCAAACCCAATATTGTTCTACAAAATGGATGGGGTTACAATTAGGTAGGTAACAGTGATGTTGCCGTCATGGACCAGCCCATCCAATGCTTTAAGTTTAATGGACCCGAAAAAAGTCTTTAAATCTACTTCCAAATCAAACTAATCGGGTTTGGAATAGATACAAAATGCTAAACCTTTCGATAACACTATTAAAGGGAACCAGTCACCACATTTGCACACATACAGCCAGTGAAAGGTTGCTATAGAGCTCTATTCACTTACTGACACCCTTCTTTTAGCTAAAAATGGTTTCACTTACATCCACAGAAATCACCTTTTATCTTATATTACCTGGCAGAGGGGGACGTGTCCTGCTTGGCTGGTCACAGTTCATGTCATGTGACCAGAGAGAGAACATCCCAGGTCCTTTAGACTCTTAATAATAGCAAACATGCATCTGACCACATGAAGTCACAGCAGCCTCCATGGACTTCTACTCCTCTCCATCCTCCATGGAGGCTGCTCTGATTTCATGTTATTACAAACATGGTGTACAGTGTGCTATTCTTGGAAGGCTGTATCGATGCCACCCTTGGTTGTCTATTCTGATCCAGTTATACTCTATCTTCTTCTTGCATCAATTGTCGTATGATTGGATGTGTGAATGTAAATGTGTTTTGTTGTTTGTTCATGCCTTAGGCATTCTTCACGCTTAAAGGTAACTCTGAACTCTTTGATGCAGCTCATTTTCTTTAAGCCACACAATCTCAGGCCTGACCAGGCACAAAGATTGGTAGTACGAGTTTATTAGTTATATAACTGCTAAGAGGCCATGTTAGTACTTTTGGATTGTTCAGAGATTCGTTTAAGGCAACATTGACCTGACATTGGCAATCCACTTATCCTAAGCTGTATAATTTTCATGCCTTATGAGGTAAGCAGTTCAGAGATACGAGTTACTGCACCAGGTAACCACCGCAATGCCATGCTATTGTTGTTGTTCTTTGTTTTTGGATTGTTCAGATAATACTCTTTGTATGACTTGTTCTGTACTTTCCAATAAATGTTTATTGACTCTATTCTTGGAAGGCTGAGAGACCTGCGATGTCACTGGTCACATATATCTGATATGGAATCCAGTCACACTGATTATAATCTTTAAATCAATAGTGTTTTATTTTTCACACAGGTAAGTGTAACGTTTCGGTCAAACATTGACCTTCGTCAGACCCAATCTGTGGTGTACAGGGAAGATTAGGGCTGCTGTGCAGGCGTTCAGCGCTATAGAGGAATGGCGGTATCACCGCTCTGTGGTCTGGGAGCGTTTTATTTTTACCTGTGTGAAAAATAAAACACTATTGATTTAAAGATTATAATCAGTGTGACTGGATTCCATATCAGATATATTGATGGGATTGGGTCCCTATCCAGAGCACCTGAACAAACCGATTGGTGTGCGGTACGACTCCTTTACAGTCACTGGTCACATGTCATGAATGTAACACAAGGCAAAGCAGAGCAGAGTTTTGAAGAGACACAGAACTGTCAGTCAGAATAATGGGGCATGGCTCACTGGTATATCTGACTCTTCTCTCTCAGGCTGCCAGAGTTGAGTCAGAAAAGCTAATCTGCATATCAGAAAAAGTCTGTAATTAAGGTACAGGGTCCCACTGGCAGATAATTTTAGGTTATATAGGGAGGACTTGTAACCCTTTATCAGCAGGCATTGTTAGTCAAGGGGATCAAAATCTGGTGACAGGTCCTCTTTAACTCCATATTTGACAATTGATTTGACCACTGAGTTAGTAAAGATATTTACCACTAAGTTCTCTGTGGCAATGCCATTTTCGTGACTGGCATTTTGATTAATATATATATATGTGTGTGTCTGGGTTAAAAACAAGGTAGCTTCTGTAGGTTCTTACATTTGTTTGTTTGTATGTAAGGTAGAACAGTGAAACTTAAGACAAATTGTTTTTTTCCTTTTGAGTTGTCATGGGAACATGGATTTAAAGCAGGACAGCTTCATTGCAGTCACCTTTGATAAATTATCATCATCCAGAGAGCTTCATCATAGGTTATAATGGGAAGAGTTCAATTTGTAACTAAATTGATGTATATTTGCAAGTATAGGTAATGGTAATAATTAAGTTCTGGCTCTGGCATGAAACATAAAACCAAGAAAATAAAACTCTTTAACTCAAGACTTACCTGGCACAATGCCATAGGATTGTGAAACCCTTAGCAGACAAATAAGGTTAAATACCTCAGCTTTAAACCACTATTAATTGTTTGTGGTAGATATAGAGGTAACCGCTGCAGTAATAATGAAAGGTGTACTGAAACTCAAAGTTGGTTTTAATCACTTGTTTTTCGTAGGTGAAATGGCACAGTATGGCATTTCATGGCCCACTTAATTTTTTTTTCTCTGGAGGATTAGTCACAGGAAGAGACCTTCACATTTCATAGTTACATATTTTCTATTTGAATCTGTTGAAGACAATAGCAAGATAGCAAGATGGTCTAAGTGCCAGTGGCTTTTTAACATTTCATGTGATTGATTGGTCTTCAAGGCATTGTAAACCATGTGAATGGATCATTTGTGGCAAACACTACACAACAGTTATACACTTGGTGGCTACCAGTTTTAAGATAATTAAGCTTATTTATCCAGTACTGGCAGGTCTTTGGTAATAAAATGATTCCAGAGCTGCTCAGGTTTCATGTCTTTTTGGTTTTTGAAATATATATTTTTCCCTGTGGACACATTATTGTTCATAAAACAACCAAAGACATAGAATTTACAGAAATAGTTTACAATAACAACATGAGAAAAAAGTCAGAGTTCTACTCACAATTTTCTTTGCTTTGTCTTCAAAAGGCAACATAACAAATGTCCTATAGTAAATTAAATGTATGTTTTGATATGATTGTAGTAGCTAATGATGGTAATTATATTACATCTAGAGATGCTAGTTTCAATATACAGGTAAACTTTTGGGTAGAATTGGTTTGAGAAAACACACAAAACCTAAAAAAAATGTTGATCTGGGCAAAGGACATTGTTCTAGTCGTGTTTATTATAATACTATGACTAATAATAATAATATTCATCATGAATGATTAGATTCTTTAATGTAATTGGTTACATAGCAGCAGACCAAAACAGTTACTATAACTGGTTGTTTCTCTGGAAGCTCAACTTCATAAAAGTGATATAACCTAGGGAAAAGTAAATTTAACTTTTTTTAAAGATTGCAGAGGGCAACTAGGAATTGCAAAGTGGTCATGATAGGTGAGGTTATAGGACAGGCTGTTGGTGCGCTTGCCAAGTTTACTATATCCTGCAGCAGAATCCTGTGCAGGTTAAAGTTGATTTCTACACAAGGCAGGACCTGGCATAAAATTCATCCCAATCGAATAAGCTCTAAAATCATCTTGATAAATTTCTCCCCATGTTTTTCTGATCGTGGACAACTCTTTTAACTCAATAGCAATAATAAGTCCTAAGTTTGCAGCAGTAAAGTATATCAGTACACATTGCAGGAGAAGCTTGGGTCTCTGGCTATTACATGGGCAATTATTTGCAGCTCTCATGTTTGTAAGCAGGTTTTCTGTGGCATCAAAGGAAACAGTTCTTATTTTCTTTGTTTTTACATCATAATAGATCACAGAGATCACTGAATGTATTAAATTTGCTGGGGATGGGGGAGAAAATAGGTATGGATAGTAATGTGACTTTCCTGTAAGAAGCAAAGGGGTACAACTTCAGATTCTTAGGAAGAAAGATGAGTACTTTGGGGCACAAGAAGGAGGAGGAGGAGTAAATCAAAGCACATTGCACATTTATTTGATCATCTTAAAGCTGTTTTGGTAAAAAAAAAAAAATTATTTTTTCAGATTAGCTTTGTAACAGCTTACCTACCCATTAAGTACCTCATGGGCAGAGGGGCGTGCACATGTACTGCCATAATAGTAAAACATTGCGATATCACTGACTCTATTGACAAACAGAAATTAAAAACAGTTATAGCTTTTGGGAAGTGACCGAAAACTATGTCTTTAGAGGTCAAACTATGTTATATATTTAAGGTGGCCAGGAGTGTATATTTAAGGAGGCCAAGGGATCCATCAGCAGTTTTTGTAAGAATATTATTATGAAAAGTTACTTGGCATACATTATGAATTAACAGGCATCCTTTTCCCTCTAACATTACAACACAAAACAAGTTGTACTAAATACACTACAAAGTTAAAGTTATTCCTCTCCTATTAGCAAAAATAAATTTGGTTCTATATCCTCTGGGTGGTGGTATTTATGGTTCCATGCTGTTGTTACCCTTCTCCGCTTCACTTCTTTTCTTCTTATCCTTTTCTTTCCCCCATAGAGTTTAAAGACTCTCTCTCACTCACAATCTGTATACAGAAACCGTCCAGCAGTATTCATCTGTTACAGTTATGCAGTATATGACCTGGAGTATAGGGAGCAGTGTTCCAAAATATAGAGAAGACAGCACTCATCGATGAAGTCGATCAAATCTTTACTGAAAAGGTGCCAAACATCCAGAGGAGATGCACGCTGAGCTAGGCGACAAAAAGCACTTTCTTAAGCCTCAAGCCAGTTAAATAGCACATATGTAGAATTATTATTTTCTCAAGGAAAAGTGGGAAAGGTGGGAAAACTAACTGGAGAGCAATGTTGGAGAAAGAAAGATAGGGAAAGAAGTGGCATATGTATATTAGCATGGATCGTTAGAGATAGGCTAAGTTGGGGGTAACATGATAGAAAAAACTATCTTCAAATGGGTAGAATAATGAGGCATAATACCGTTACTCATCTACCAAACACAATGGACAAACCAATGTATATCTAGTTAACATTCAAGCATTAGTAAATGTATCACAAGAAAACAGTTAAATTGTTATTGTCATTTAAGCCCATTGCTCCCATGGTGTTAAATTTTATAATTATTCTCACTTCCTGGCATAGCAATGCTTTAGGGCAATACCCACCTAATGGATTAAGTTCTGTCCTCTCTAGTCCTGCAAAACGTAAGGTATCTGGATTACCTAGTCGCGAGGAGCATTTTCCTGTGCTTATGGAGTTGTGATATTCCCTGAATAAAGTTACGGATTGCTTTGCTTATATAATATCTGTTGTACGGACACATTATTACATACAGGACCAACATGGCCCTGCAGTTTATAAAGGACTTCACTTCATGTAAAATGCCACTTATTCGGATCCTTTTTGTTTGCATATCGGGATACATTTTTGTAACCTATATTGATGGGGTGTTGAAAAATGACTCTGTACTAATTGAGGCAGATTTATCAGAAGTGTTTAAGAGCAGAACTTGGCAACTGGAACAGTTTTACCTCAGAAACTTTTGATAACTCTCCCCCATTGTGTCCTAAGTGTGGGACCAAAGTCTAAACAATATAAGTGGTCTATGTTTAGTAATTTCTGACAGTTGGGCATCCTATTTTTCCAGTTCCTTTGGATAGCTGTACGTATCGCTCTCTCACAAGGATAAATCCAAAGGAGAAGACGACACGTACACTGTTACTTTTGTTAGGCCCCTTCCACACTTGCGTTGCAGATCACGTCAGAGTTCAATCAGTTTTCAGTCAGAGTTTGTTCAGTGTCTCAGTATTTCACACCCATTTTCAATGCGTTTTTCATGTGCAGATAACGCGCATGAAAAGGACTCAGGACTGAGCTCTATCTTTCTATGGCAATTGATGCGTGAAAAACGCATTGCACTTGTATTGGACTTGCAAGTGTCTCAGAGTGCAATGCGTTTTTGATACATCTCCATAGACCCGTATGGTGCGTTTTTCACGCATGCGTGTGCGTGAAGAAAAATGCGAGTCTCAAAATGGGTCAGAGTGCAATGCAAGTTGTGCACGTCAAAAGCATGCGCAGAACACACATGTGAAAAACGCAAGTGTGAAATGGGCCTTTTTTGTTCTCACCACACTGTCTTGGAATATCTTCCTGTCATCCCTTCAGTAGTATTATGTACTTTATATTGTGCTTTTTATATGATGGAATTAGGGTAACCACAATCCAACAATCTATGTTTTAGGTCACCTGCTTGTGCCTCAAATATCTCATTCTCACTATTTAATCTCCTAATGCATAGAAAATGACTGTAGGGTAGACTTTCTTTTGTGTAGCTGGGATGGAAACTATGAAAGTGAAGGTTGGTGGCCGTGGGTTTCCTAAAAGCGGTGGTAGCCAAACAGCACTCACACTCACTTATACAATACAGAGGTGAAGCACATGTTCATAGTGTTGTTCTCATTAAGACATGTAACAAAGCTTGTAAAATCCTGTTCTGTACCCTCCCACACTACAAATATGTCATCAACATAACAGAAAAAGGATTTAATATGTTTGACGAAAGGGTTCTGAATAGAGAAAATGTATTTGCTTTCAAAAACCACCAAAAAGAGGCTGGCAAAAGTGCACGCCACTTGCATTATTCTTGAGAATTAACCTAAGGCTCTCGCAAGCAATGTCTATATAATCCTCATCCTGTTGGAATCCTGTTTAAAACTATAAGAACACTCTCGATTCCCAATATACAGGGATCCGCATATACAGGCTCTCCACTTCCATTGATGCTAGATGGTAGTTATCCTGCCACATAATACTATCAATGGATTTCAGAAATGCATTTGTATCCCTTAAATATGAGGGGATGTTTGTTAATAAAGGACGTAGTAGCCAATCTATGCATTTCGATAAAAGGTTTGGACAAAGACCCTATGCCAGCCACAATAGGGCAGCCTGGAGGATTTCGAAGTGTCCAACAGGGATATTTTGGATATGGTGGTAACAGTTTTCTGCCATTTTCTCTGATTAAATTTGTTTTTCTATGCTCCATCTAAGAAGTCTACCTAGTTTGGTCAGATATTGTTGGGTGGGATTACCATTCAATTTCATGTACGTAGTGGCGTCCCCTAACTGCCTCATAGATTCTTGTCCGCTTTATAATCGTGTCAAAGATTAGGGTGCAGTGGTGCTCTAACTAGAAATCCACAGTCCAGTATTATACAATAGTGTATAGACAAAAAAGTAGTTGCCATTCACAGATCCTTTAAATAACGCCTTTATTTCATCCATAGAGTTAAAACATATACTATGAGAGAAAAGAGCAGGCCAGAAGACATTCAGCTGAATTTTTTTGCCACCTACTTTTTTTTCTCCACACTATTGTTCTAGAAAGTATCACCAGGCCATTTGGCTAATTTCTATTGATGCTTCATATTTGGTTTTGAGCAACTTCAAGGTGGTTCTTGAGATGACTGATAGAAACACTTAGCATTTACTGCTTCTAGGAGTTTCTAGCACTTTCTCATCAACTGGAGGCTTCCTTGTCTACAGGTACTACTGATTATTGTTTCACAAAACAAAAGATAACTATTTATTACCCTTAAATTGCTACTGGTGTTTAGCCACATGGACTAACCTTTCTACTGTTCTAATAAGTTTAAAGAGAAATCTATCTTTATCGTGAAGGCTCAAATGATGCAATATCATTATACAAAGAAATGCATTAAAATAAAATGAAATCACAATTTTCACCATACAAAGCTGCAAATCGTGTAAGATAGCAGTCCTTGAAATCTGTGTAACCATACTTTTGTGTGGGTGTAAGAAACAGCAGAACTAAGGGAGATCAATTTATATTCCAGGATTGTAGATGGACATGGTGCACTGTGGTGCACTGCTGTGTGAGATCTTTCTGCACAACCATCCCTTCTGCTGTGAGTCAGAGCTGTAGAAATCCTCTGTTTGAATACTACAGCATTTACTTAGGGGAGAGGCGCTGTGATGTGCAAATTGAAGAGATCGAACACAGGAGTGCACAAGAGTATTCCAAATCAAGCTACAATTCCAGAATGTAAATGCATTTTCAACAAAAATATGATTACACAGATCTCTGGGGCTACTGACATTAAATGCAGTGTAACCTGGTCAAAATTGATCTCCCTTTTATAAAAACAAACAATTAAAATGGATCTTTAGCATATAAATATTTAGGGAATAATAGCTTGTCTCTTAAAGGGGTTTTCCCACAAAAGTTCTCACATTTCAATCCCCTAGTCATGTAAACACAATAAACATATTTATTATAACTCCCAAGGCTGCTCAGTGTAAAATCCCAGGGTACAGGTGTATATACACTTTCATCTGGCTTCTGACATTGTACTAACACACTGACACATAGAGAGGAGAGATGAGACAGATCAGAGATGATGAGATGCCTATTACACTCTATCAGCTTTGCTACATCTATGTTCTCACAGATATGTGCCTGCCTCCCCCTTCCCCTGGATCACTTATCTCCTTGTAGTTTATAGCTAACAGCTCCTCTCTCCTCACGATGTGCCGGCAGGAAGGGAATCAGTGAGTGTCTGAGCTCTATGCAGGTGGCGGGGCTACATGCACAGAGCTAAGAGACACCGAAACTAAGCAAGCACGGCAAATCGAAGATGACGGCCCGACCCTAAAGTCAGAAGTTACAAGGTCGTGTCTAGTGGCAACTGAAATTGTATACAGCAGAACTGATAGAGACAGGTTGGACTTATATCTGAGAAATGCTGCATTTTTGTTATTTAGTGAATTAGTTAATTAGTAATTAATTAGTGAATTGTTAATCAGTGAATTAGAGAATGTATTATTTTGTTATCCTTAGTACATATGAGAAACTTGCCTTCATGGGAATACCCCTTTAAGTGCTACATTAATTCTGACATATTGGTAGGTTTTATGTGTTAAGAGCTCATTCATGGTCCTGACACAGCGTGCCAATATGGCTTAGGTTGTTACAAAACCGTTTGCTACACAAGGACAATTAAAAAGTCAATGAGCTATTCAGCTTCAAATATTAGAGGTAGAGATGGGCGAATCGATTCTAATGATTCTAACTTCGGTTAGAATTTCAGGAAAAATTCGATTCGCCACAAAGCCAAAGTTTGTGCTGATTCGCGGGAACGAAGTTGGTTTTTTTCCCCTCATGTTTCTGCTAAATGGGCGCGAGACAACGTGTTACATGGGGCAGAGAACTCTGGGAAGGAGAAAGGAACACTCCCGACATCTGCAGACCTGTAAGCCAATCAGTGACCGGCAGGCTTATGTGATGTCACACAACCCTATAAAACCAGCCATTTTCTATCTCAGCACTTCACACTTCATGTTGTAGAGTCCAGCTGCTGTTATTGTGCTGTGGGATTCTTGCTGCAATCCTTCGCTGTTCTCTAAGGGGGATCTGTATAGCCCAAATAGCAGTTCTATTTAGTGACAAAATCGAATAGGAAGAAATCTGTTTGACTTTCATGCATCTGCAGTAGCGATTGGTGGACTAATCCCTTGTTGTTCTTTAAGGGGGATCTGTATACCCCAAATAGCAGTTCTATTTAGTGACAAAATCGAATAGGAAGAAATCTGTTTGACATTCATGCATCTGCAGTAGTTGTCAGTTGTCAGTTGTGGGGTATCTGTATAACGGACATTGCAATACCTTTTGGGGGCTCTAGTTTACAGCCAGATTTACGTGTCAAATCCACATAGTATATACAGTGATTTTCGCTGAAATTACACTGTCAGTTGAGGGGCTTCAGTAAAACGCACATTGTAATACCTTTTTGGGGGCTCTAGTTTACAGCCAGATTTACGTGTCAAATCCACGTAGTTTATACAGTGATTTGCGCTGAAATTACACTGTCAGTTGTGGGGTATCTGTATAACGGACATTGTAATACGTTTTGGGGGCTCTAGTTTACAGCCAGATTTACGTGTCAAATCCAAGTAGTTTATACAGTGATTTGCGCTGAAATTACACTGTCAGTTGTGGGGCATCTGTATAACGGACATTGCAATAGCTTTTGGGGGCTCTAGTTTACAGCCAGATTTACGTGTGAAATCCACATAGTTTATACAGTGATTTTCGCTGAAATTACACTGTCAGTTGTGGGGCTTCAGTAAAACGCACATTGTAATACCTTTTGGGGGCTCTAGTTTACAGCCAGATTTATGTGTGAAATCCACATAGTTTATACAGTGATTTGCGCTGAAATTACACTGTCAGTTGTGGGGTATCTGTATAACGGACATTGCAATAGCTTTTGGGGGCTCTAGTTTACAGCCAGATTTACGTGTGAAATCCACGTAGTTTATACAGTGATTTGCACTGATATTACACTGTCAGTTGTGGGGTACCTGTATAACGGACATTGCAATACCTTTTGGGGGCTCTAGTTTACAGCCAGATTTACGTATCAAATCCACGTAGTTTATAAACCACTATGTCAGACAGAAAGGTGGCAGGTGGAGCAGGCAGAGGTGGCAGCAGAGTAAAGGGATGTCGCAGCAGGGGTGACTCTGTGAGGCCAGAACTGCCATTGTCATCTAGTGGCAGTGTGTTGATCAACAACCCAAAGGTTGTTGAATGGTTGACTAGGTCATCCAATTCCTCAAACATAACATCTGACAACCCCAGCCAAGAGTCTGTAGGTTCCTCTGATACAACAATTAGTTGGCATGGCCCAGGAGCAGGTCAGCGGCCCTCACCTGTCCTCAACCAGGCTCTGTCCTGTTCCTTTCCCACAGCCAGAGAGCTATTAGGTTGCCTGGGCTCCGCGCCACTATTCAGCAAGGACGAAGTGTTTGAGGACAGTCAGCAGCTGCTTTGCAGTGAAGAGGTGGGGCAGACTTCCGCTGCTTCCTGCAGTAGGCAGGCTGTGCATACTGACATCGGTGAGGAGAGTAGCAGTGACCGGGAAACGCAAAATGACAATGATGTAGCCGATCGCACTTGGGAGCCGGGTGTAGCAGGGGATTCATCATCGTCGGGCGAAGAGAGTGTCAGCTTGCGGAGCAGGCAGCAAGTTGCTACTGTGGCTGTGAGTCAGCAGGGTGGCAGCAGTACGAGGACGGGAGCCAAACGTCCGTGGGGTACAAATCCTGATTCGCAGGCCCAAATAAGCAGTGGCACAGGGGCTCAGCGAGGCAGCGGTGGTAGTAGTCGCTCAGTGCAGAGTGTTGGTGGTAAAATTACCACCTCAGCGGTGTGGCAGTTTTTTGTAAAGACACCAGAGGAGCCGAGCGTGGGTATATGTCGTATCTGCGGGCAGAAAGTGAAGCGTGGCCAGGGAGCTTACCTTGGCACCACGGCCCTGTGCCAACACATGCAGCGTCACCATCCAATGGCCTGGGAGAAACGGGTGTCAGATGCGGTCCATCCTGCAGGCGCAGCAACAGCAGCAGCACCTAGTGGCACACATGCTGTTTCAGCAAGTCAAGGCTCCAGCACCTCTGCCGAAGTGAGCTGTTTGTCTTTGACATCATCTCCCGGTCCAGATGCTCCTGCTCCTCGCTACGCATGGCGCCAGCAGTCGTTGAGCGAGGCGATTACAAAAAGACAACTCTATGCGTCCAGCCATCCTAAGGTGCAGAAGCTGACCGTGCTCTTGTCAAAGTTGTTGGTACTGCAGTCTCTCCCTTTCCAAGTCGTGTATTCTGCACCCTTCAGAGAACTAATGGCTTGTGCCGAACCGAGGTGGAGAGTTCCAAGCCGCAATTTTTTTCCAAAAAGGCTGTGCCAGCCCTTCACCAATATGTACAACAGAAGGTGGGCCTTTCCTTGAGCTTATCAGTTTCTTCCAAGGTGCACGGCAGCGCGGACGTGTGGAGCTGTAATTATGGTCAGGGCCAGTATATGTCCTTTACGGCCCACTGGGTGAATGTGCTTCCCGCCCAGCCACACCAACAACTTTCTCCTCCACGTTGTCAAACTGCTGCTCCTGCGCCAGTGTCCCCCTCTTCCTCCTCCTTCTCCACCACCACCTCAGCCTCCACAAGTACTGCTCCATCATACCACTTGTGCAGGGCACAGCGGTGTCACGCAGTTCTACACCTGGTTTGCCTGGCCGAACGAAGTCACACAGGGGAGGAACTGCTCCGCGTCATGCAAGAAGAAATCAATGTGTGCCTTTCTCTGCGACAACTAAAAATCAGAACCATGGTGACAGACAATGGGAGGAACATGGTGTCCGCGCTGCACCGAGGAGGGATGGTCCATGTGCCCTGCATGGCGCACGTGTTCAATCTGGTAGTCAACAAGTTCCTGAAGTCTTACACCCATCTGCAAGACATTCTAAAAATGGCCAGGACACTGTGCACGCACTTCAGCCATTCTTAAAAAAGCCAAGCACACCCTCCTCGAGTTGCAGCGCCAGAACGGCCTACCCCAACATAGTCTGATATGCGATGTTTCCACCCGTTGGAATTCCAGCCTCCATATGTTAGACCGCCTGTATGAACAGAGAAAAGCCATTAATGATTTTTTGATGATGCAAGCGGACCGTAGTACTCCCCTGTATAACTTTGATGTCAGCCACTGGCAGCTCATGAATGACACCTGCTGTTTGCTCAGGCCTTTTGAAGAGGCCACATTATTTGTCAGTTGCCAGGACTGCGGGATGAATAACGACATACCACTGCTTCATGTCCTGGACCTCATGCTGCAAAATCTGTCTGGTCAGGGCACTGGAGAAGTGGAGACTACATCTCATGGCCACATGAATCCGGCTGAAATGGAGGAGGAGGAGGACATTGGAGCACAAGCAGAGTCTGGTGCAATTTGTGATTTTTCTACTCAGGTGACAGGAGAGGAGGAGCAGGAGCATCCGGAGGAGGTAGAAGACGAGGCAGATGACCCAGAAGCACCATGGCAGTATACTGTGGATATGGAGACCGGGAGTCCCTCAAAGTCACTTGCGCAGATGGCCTGCAGCATGCTGCTTTGCCTAACTAGTGACAGTCAAATAGTCAACATCCGGCATAGGGATGACTTTTGGCTCTCCACCCTCTTGGACCCTCGCTACCGGTCCAAAATGGGTGACTTTTTTCCTGCTGCTGAGAGGAAGGAACAACTGGCATACTATAGAGAAATACTGAGCACACAGTTGGCCGCTGCCAATGTGCGCCATTGTCCATCCTCTGTCAGATCTGACCGGGGGATTCCTGGCAGTCATTGCTCACGTACTACTATGGCTGCTGTGGGGAGCTGGGAGGGTAGGAGCAGTAGCAGTTCCATCGACAGTCGCTTAAGTCTGGATTCCTTAATGAGCAATTTCCTTCACCCGCCTAGTGAGGAGGGTAGCCGCCACCGGCAGCAGCAGCAGGACATGAAGCAGACCCTGTACCAGCAGGTGGTGGCCTACTTGGACAGTACTTTACCACCTGAGGTAGAGGATTCCATGGACTACTGGGCAGCCAAACTTGATGCGTGGCCACGGAGTTTGCAGTAGAGAAGCTGTCCGGCCCTGCCAGTAGTGTGGCATCAGAGTGGGTGTTCAGTGCGGCGGGGGCCATCGTTACCCCCAGGAGAACCCACTTGTCCACCCGTAATGTGGAGAGACTGACCTTTGTCAAGATGAATCAGGCTTGGATCGGCCAGGATTTCAACTCACCAATGCCTAATGCATCAGCTTAGATCAGCCATGACGCCTCCTCCAAACGTTGAGAAATGAGTCGGGGTTCTAACTACCTGCCTCAGCTACTGCTCTGATGCTGCCACCCGCCTGATGCCACACATCTGCTGCTAGTTGCACCATCTGCCTCCTACCATCTTTACCAGGGACTGGAATTGTCTGCCACCTCCACACTATATCATGGTAACACTCTGCAGGCTCCTGCTGCTTCTGATGCCACCTTCACACTATATCATTGTGCCACTCTGCGGGCTCCTGCTGCTACTGATGCCACCTTCACACTATACCATTGTGCCACTCTGCGGGCTCCTGCTGCTGCTGCTGCTACTGATGTCATCTTCACACTATACCATTGTGCCACTCTGCGGGCTCCTGCTGCTGCTGCTTTTGATGCCACCTTCACACTATACCATTGTGCCACTCTGCGGGCTCCTGCTGCTGCTGCTTTTGATTCCACCTTCACACTATATCATTGTGCCACTCTGCGGGTTCCTGCTGCGGCTTTTGATGCCACCAACACACTATATCATTGTGCCACTCTGTGGGCTCCTGCTGCTACTGATGCCACCTTCACACTATATCATTGTGCCACTCTGCGAGCTCCTGCTGCTACTGATGCCACCTTCACACTATATCATTGTGCCACTCTGCAAGCTCCTGCTGCTACTGATGCCACCTTCACACTATATCATTGTGCCACTCTGCGGGCTCCTGCTGCTGCTACTGATGCCACCAACGTACTATATCACTGTGCCACTCTGCAGGCTCCTGCTCCTTCTGATGCCACCTTCACACTATATCATTGTGCCACTCTGAGGGCTCCTGCTGCTGCTGCTTTTGATGCCACCAACACACTATATAATTGTGCCACTCTGCCGCTCTTGCTCCTTCTGATGCCATCTTCACACTATATCATTGTGCCACTCTGCGGGCTCCTGCTGCTGCTACTGATGCCACCAACGCACTGTATCACTGTGCCACTCTGCAGGCTCCTGCTGCTTCCGATGCCACCTTCACACTATATCATTGTGCCACTCTGCGGGCTCCTGCTGCTACTGATACCACCTTCACACTATACCAATGTGCCACTCTGCGGGCTCCTGCTGCTGCTGCTTTTGATGCCACCTTCACACTATATCATTGTGCCACTCTGCGGACTCCTGCTGCTACTGATACCACCTTCACACTATATTATTGTGCCACTCTGCGGGCTCCTGCTGCTGCTTTTGATGCCACCAACACACTATATCATTGTGCCACTCTGCCGCTCTTACTCCTTCTGATGCCAATTTCACACTATATCATTGTGCCACTCTGCAGTCTCCTGCTGCTGCTTTTGATGCCACCAACACACTATATCATTGTGCCACTCTGCGGGCTTCTGCTGCTACTGATGCCACCTTCACACTATACCATTGTGCCACTCTGCAGGCTCCTGCTGCTGCTGCTTTTGATGCCACCTTCACACTATATCATTGTGCCACTTTGTGGGCTCCTGCTGCTACTGATGCCACCTTCACACTATATCATTGTGCCACTCTGCAGGCTCCTGCTGCTGCTGCTTTTGATGCCACCTTCACACTATATCATTGTGCCACTTTGTGGGCTCCTGCTGCTACTGATGCCACCAACACACTATATCATTGTGCCACTCTGCAGTCTCCTGCTGCTGCTTTTGATGCCACCAACACACTATATCATTGTGCCACTCTGCGGGCTTCTGCTGCTGCTGCTACTGATGCCACCAACGCACTATATCATTGTGCCACTCTGCGGGCTCCTGCTGCTACTGATGCCACCTTCACACTATATCATTGTGCCACTCTGCGAGCACCTGCTGCTACTGATGCCACCTTCACACTATATCATTGTGCCACTCTGCGGGCTCCTGCTGCTGCTACTGATGCCACCAACACACTATATCACTGTGCCACTCTGCAGGCTCCTGCTGCTTCTGATGCCACCTTCACACTATATCATTGTGCCACTCTGCGGGCTCTTGCTGCTACTGATGCCACCTTCACACTATACCATTGTGCCACTCTCCGGGCTCCTGCTGCTGCTACTGATGTCGCCTTCACACTATACCATTGTGCCACTCCGCGGGCTTCTGCTGCTGCTGCTTTTGATGCCACCTTCACACTATACCATTGTGCCACTCTGTGGGCTCCTGCTGCTGCTGCTTTTGATGCCACCTTCACACTATATCATTGTGCCACTCTGCGGGCTCCTGCTGCTGTTGCTTTTGATGCCACCAACACACTATATCATTGTTCCACTCAGTGTAAAAAGAGTGCACTCTTTGATGTTATAGTGGGATCTTGGCCCTCAGCTCAGTCCTTTCGAGCTGGCACAGACGTTACCTTGTCAGGCTGCGTTCCCGCTTCGCTTTTTGGGGAAGTTGGCCTATGTAAGTGCACATGGAAGTGAAGAGTGAAGCGATTCTAAGAGCCGCGGCTGTCATGTGCGTGTCATACTAAAACACAGCATTGTTTGAAGACCAAACCACGCTCCCTATGCATATTTAAGCATGACACAACACCCTACAGGCTCTCTGCAGTCAGGAAATGCCTGTTTTTTAACGTGATTCGTTTTGTTTCAATTCGGGTCGAATCAATTTTTTTTAAAAAATTCGGCGAATCGGGTCGAAACTAATTTTAACAAATTCGCCCATCTCTAATTAGGGGGATGAACAGCTATGTAGATAAAGACCTTGTTTATGACCTTAAGCTATGAAATTTAAAAAAAAAACACAAAAGAGGATAAGTTATGCAGGTATCTTTTGTCAGTTTTGAGAGTGTCTGTTGCATGTCAGATTTATCAAAGTGGCTTTAACTGGTTGGTAAGTATGACATATGAGTTGTTAAACCTGTTAGGAGCGGACCCACACACAAACTACACTCAGAACATTTCAAATGGCTTTAAACATGTTTCACTGATGCCACTATGTCAGTACCTGTCCAGCAAACACGCAACCACAACCAGGCTTGGCGCTAGCTGTCACACTAGGTAAGTGGTGGCGAACTCACCCTGCGACGTCCCTGCAGGCTAAGGCCCTGCCTAAAGCAGATGAACTGCCCTGATAAGGGCGAACTCACTATCAGGAACCTAATTGATTGTCCCTGAGCGACCCAACAAGATGACAGGAAGACTTACTTCCTGGCAGCTGCTGGATGGTGGAGCAGACAGGTAACCGGAATACAGGTATAGACCAGTGTTCACACTGCTGCACAGAATACTAACACAGGTCTGAGACAGGGAAAGTGGGATAACACTAGGAGGTAAACGATACTGAGGGACAAACAACAGATACAGGACTTCAGGCAGGTTATACACAGGTCAGGTCAAGATCAAGCGGGTATATACAGGTCAGGTCCAGATACAGGCAGACAAGCTGAGACAAACAAACCAGGTAAAAACCAATATGGCTGCAAAGGTACAGAATCGGGTACAAAACACAGAACACCAAACAAGATAGCAAGAGCACTAGATACACAGGTAAGACTAAGAGAAGAACCAGCAAGGTATGATGGGAATGGGCAGGTATATAAGGCTGTTCCCGGACACGCCTCCAGCAGCACACTGGGATAACTGTCCATCAGGCTAGTAACCCTTGCTAGGCAGGGCTGAAATGCAAGGAGCAGGGTGTGGCTCAGTTAATCCAAACACAAGCAGTAAGCCACAGTTCACACACAAATAAACACCATCTATTCTGCCAACTACGGATAGAGCGAACTTTAGGCACGGAGGTTACACACTATCCGTAGGATGTAAAAAAAAAAAAAAGACTTTTATTGATGCCCTCTGTCATTAAAGATGGAAAGAAGGGACAAGTACCTAGTACCCCTCAGGAATGAGGGAGTTAAGAAAGAAGCTGGCTATGTGTGACTCACTGTAGAGAATTCCAAAGGGATGGATGAATGAAGGATTTCTCTTCAGTGAGTCAAATACAGTCAACGTCTCTAAAGCCCCTCATTCGCCACTCCAACAGGAATTCTCTTCAGCAAACTAAACTCAGCCAAGTCTTTCTCTACTGCCTCATTCCTGAGGTGGGCTGGGTTAGGAGTGTCATGGTCAGTTAGGAGGCAGCTCCCATCCCTCCATCACTGGATTTTTCGTAACAGAGGTCATCAATAAAAGTCTTTTGTATAAGAATGGTGACACTATTACAATGAAAAGAAACACCAGTGAGACATGTATAAAAAAATCTAAAAGGTTTGTTTGGGTGCGTCACTGGTGACCTGTTCCCTTTAAAATCTGCAGTGGTTTTTTACCAAAAAGTTGCATAAAAGTTACAAACTTTGGTACAACTAGTTCCTTTGTTTTTCCTACGCCAGGAAGGAATAAAGTGGGTTTGCTCCTAAATTTGAGAGTTTTTGTGAAGTTGCATGTAATAAACTTCTTATTAGGTAAAATAGTTTCTGCTATATTCGTCGCCAAATATTTGCATTAAAAACCATCATGTAAATCCATGTATAATTCCAACATCCTTTTTAATTTTGCTTTATTTTTTTCATTATAAAGATGTTATCTTAGATAGAGATCAGCGGATCTTATAGCTAGTGGTAGTGGCAGGTTACCATAAAGCCTTAATAACTAAGTGACACCCTTCTTTTAGCTAAAAATTGTTTCCCTCAGATGCCCAAGGTTTGGCCTCCTCTGGCAGAATCCAGCATCTCCTCCTCATGCATTCTCAGCATTCAGCAATTCATGTCATGTGACATCATTTAAGGTCCTTTAGCTTCCTAACATTAGCAAGGAAATCCATCTATAATTCCAACATCCTTTTTAATTTTGCTTTATTATTTTCATTATAAAGATGTTATCTTAGATAGAGATCAGCGGATGTTATAGTTAGTGGTAGTGGCAGGTTACCATAAAGCCTTAATAACTAAGTGACACCCTTCTTTTAGCTAAAAATTGTTTCCCTCAGATGCCCAAGCTTTGGCCTCCTCTGGCAGAATCCAGCATCTCCTCCTCATGCCTTCTCAGCATTCAACAATTCATGTCATGTGACATCATCTAAGGTCCTTTAGCTTCCTAACATTAGCAAACAATACCCCACACATATATATAATCACATGAAATTACAGCATGCCTGCATGGATTTCTATTCCTCCCCATGCCTCCATGGGGTCATGTTGTGATTTCATGTGATCAGATATATGCATGGGGTACAGTTTAATAATGTTAGGAGGCTAGAGGACCTTAGATGATGTCACCCTGGTCACATGACATTACTTGATGAATGTTGAGAAGGCATGGGGAGGAGCTGCTGAATTCAGCATGAATCTGACTCACTCTAGATTTGCTATATGCAAGGTAAGGTTACCGTATAAAGTTGAATTTATTGGGATCTGAGGGAAACCATTTTTAGCTAAAAGAAGGGTTTCAGTTAGTTATTAAGGCTCTATGGTAAAATGCCACTAGCTGTATTTGTAGTGACAGGTTCCTTTAAAAGGGTTTGGGTGTGTCCCACACAACCTGACATTTTACCAGATTGGCTGCTGTGCTAGCTACTAGCCATGGCTTTCATTGGCCAGGGATGTCCCATTGACCAACCAGATCCATGGCGAGTGGGTTAGGGATCAGTTTGCTGAATGAGCTGCATGGCCGGCCAATCCGGCACTAATTCCAGGTGAAACGGGGCGCATCTGAACCCTGGACCCAAAGAATTTTTCTCTGAGCAAGACTGTGCAGTCTAAAAATCTGTAATAATACATTACAGTATCCATTTCTTGCCCAAAAATAATATTTGATCACGTATCCAGAAGAAAATCAATGGTGCACTGGACACTTAGAGGATATATAAAAAAAAACAAGTGTTGAAAAATTTGTGCCTTAGTTATCCTTACGCCTTAAAACATTTGCTACTAATGCCGGATTTTCACATTTCTGCTTTAGTGTATTCTTGTCCCACAGGGAAAAGAGTTCAGAAATATCTGGATTTAGAAAATACATTAAAGCTAAATAATGATTTGGCATACAACAAATGCTAAACACTACCATACACATACACTATGCAGAGCACTCCTTGGGACCATTGCCCAGGTAGCATGAACACATCTGGTAATAAGGTGTATAGGACATGAAAAATGGCAGTGAGACACTGTGTGTAGTCATCTGACACCATCAATATACATGCAGTGTGAAGTGTTTGTATTACTGTCTAAGAAAGAGTCTGGATCAATCTCACCAAGCAGAAAAGATGCAGAAATCCATCAAAGTGAAACCTTCTGGACTTTTTCCCAGAGTGCCACAGACCTGGATGTTAGATGATTTTACTTCATCTCCACCATACAGTTTATTCTCAAAAATGTAAGAATTATAATATTAATGAAACTAAAGTTAATGTTTTGTTAATCTCAGGATTTGGAGAATAGACCGATATGGAGAGGATAACATTCACTTGACTCATAGCCCCACATTTATCAAAAATAGTGCAAACTGCACTTTGTACATTCTTAAAATGTGGCACGTGGTTTTCATGAATTTGGAGCACCCTGCACTGCTCAGGAAGTGGGCAGCATTTTTTTCTGGTGCACTTTGTTCATACTGCAGAATTGTGGCACACTTTGGGCTCATATAACACGCCCCTTTTAGTACCCGCTGCCACACTTTATAAATACATGTACAAGCAATTTTCACATTCTTTCTAGTGAAAAGTCAGACAGTAAACTGGTGCAAATGCATTAATAAATGTGGGCCATTGTATTCGTTTTCATATTATTGTGGTTGGGTTCTACCAATGTATTAAGCTACTGGCCCACATTCATTAAAACCCCTGCAGCAGTTTTTCATCTGACTTTGCATGTACTTTTCAGTTCAAACTGCTTGCACATGTATTTATAAAGTGTCCGCAAACACATTTGTGGTGCAGCTGTACTATACTAGACGCAACACAAATTTCTGCCCTCAAATAGGTGTTCCAATGCACATTCGGACCGTACCCCACATTATCATGAACTGTCCAACAAAATTGTGTTGCAGCCCCTATCTTAACGGTGCACCAAAAAAAAAGTTGGGGAGTGCCAGATTCATGAAGCACGTGCATCCTCCACAAACAAAGTGCACATAGCGCAATTTGCACTGTTTTGTTATATACGTGGGACGTTGTGTTTTAACCCAGGCAGTGGATCTTTAAGTACTTTGAGGACAGCAGTAATAAATGTCGTTATCACAGACCTGTAAGACAGGTTGTTTTTTTGCAGGACCAGTCTGTCACTGCGAGGATCCTAAATTTGGCAAGGGGTTAATTACCCTTCTTTTATATTTTTGTTAAAAAAATAACAATTGTTTACAAATAGAAAGAGGAAGGACGGCACTCACCCAAATTCTGTGTGAAATAGAGGTTCTTCTTTATTGGGAATAAAATCCAAACATCAACACCAGGGTACAGCGGGGAGGGAGTGATGCATGATGCTCAAGGGAAGGCTACGGCCGTTTCGCGCTGTCTGCGCTTCTTCCGGCCTCCGAAACGGCCGTAGCCTTCCCTTGAGCATCTTGCATCACTCCCTCCCCGCTGTACCCTGGTGTTGATGTTTGGATTTTATTCCCAATAAAGAAGAACCTCTATTTCACACAGAATTTGGGTGAGTGCCGTCCTTCCTCTTTCTATTTGTATTCATTGTTTTAGCTTGCATCCTTTCGGGACATTGGCACCACATTATTCTGGGCTCTGACTACGAGCAAGACTATCTCCGATCCAACCCTCTGTGAAGCCGTCTACCTTAAAAAGGGTTGCTGGAGGTGCCGCTATCACTATCTGTTTCTACTGAAAGACTCTTTTTAAATAACAATTGTTTATTACCCACATTTCAACATTTAATAAGGAATGTATCATAAATATATACTCCAAATACATAATTATTAACCCCTAAGGGACTCAGCCTCTTTTGGCCTTAAGGACACGGTCCCATTTTTCAAATCTGCCCTGTATCACTATAAGTGGTTATAGCTTTGGAACGATATAAGATATCCAGGGGATTTTGAGATTGTTTTCTTGTGACACATTGTACTTCAAATTAGTTTAAAAATTTGGATGATATCTTTTGTGTTTCGTTATGAAAAAAAATTAAATTTGGCAAAAATTTGGAAAAATTCTTTATTTTCAAAGTTCTAAATTCTCTACTTTTGATGCAGATAGTCATAGCACCCAAATAAATTCATAACTTACATTTCCCAAATGCTCTATGGGCGCACGGCCGGGCATAGAAGGGAAGGAGGCGCCATCCAGATCAGATTTGCTATGTCACATTGTACAGGCTATAATTTTTTTTGTTTTTTTATTGTGGACCTATAGGGGCTTATTTTTTTGCCACCTGAGATGTTTTGTGGGGTTTTTTTTGACCGTTTACCATACCATAAAAAATGGGTCTCCACGATTACGAAAAGACCTCATTTATATATATATTTTTTTTTTTTTAATTCTCATTTTACTGAATAAAAAGTAATTAGGCAAAAATGTAAATTTTATCATCACCAACTTTCATATGCATAACTTTTTTATTTTTCGGCTTACAAATCTGGTTAGGGGCTTATTTTTTGCGAGAAGGATTGTTCTTTTTAGTGGTCTTATATTAGAGTGCGTAACATTTTTAAATCACTTTTTAGAGCATTTTTAAAGGGTATTAATTGAAAATTATCTTTTTTTTCTCAGCGTTTTTGGGGTTGGTTTTTACGGGGTTCATTTTGCAGGTCCAATAATGATTCTGTTTTATTATGCAGATTGTTACAGACGTAGCGATACCAAATATGTGGGGGTTTTGTGTATTATATTCAATTTTACTGTATAAAAACTAATTTGGAGACAATTTTGTTTAGCATCACTATCTTTTCATATGCATAACTTCTTTATTTTTTTGGCTGGCAAATCTGGTTAGGGGCTTATTTTTTATGAGAAGAGTTGTTCTTATTTTAGAGTGTGTAACATTTTTTTAATCACTTTTCAGATAATTTTTTTAAAGATATTAATTAAAAATAGTCTTGGAATGTTTTTTTGTGTTTTTTTCCCCCGCGTTTACCGTGCAGGTCCAGTAACGATTCTGTTTTATTACACAGATTGTTACGGACGTGGCAATACCAAATATGTGGCTTATTTTTGTGTGTTTGTGTTTTTTATACTTTATTAAGTGTTTTTATGGGAAAGTGGGTTAGTGGCTTATATTTTTATGTATTTATTTTTTATTTATTCTAATGTGTAGTGTTTAGTGTTTTTATATGTTTTTACTTATACTTACTGGAACTTGAACCATGCTCCCAACATTTCTGAAAGAGTGCCGCTGAAATCCCCCTAAGCCACACCCCTAATCATGCCCCAAATTTGCACCAACAAGCAACATGATTACTGTGTGAGCACTGCAGTTTGGCCGGCAGACAGGGAGTCCTTTCATTATATTCCCCAAAAGTCCTGATATATCAAAATTTTAAAATAGATTTTTCCGTTGGAGAACCCTGTAACGGGAAAATAGCACCCAAATGTCCGAAACCCCATTTTTTTTCCATTTTGCAACACCAACATTTTTTTATTATAAAGCGATCAAAAGATCATATAGTCCTCAAAATGGTATCAATGTAAATGTCCTCGAGTACCACTTTAAACAGCTACTTACAGAAAAGTATAAAAAAGTAATTGGTCTGAGAAAAGATTTACTAAAACATAATAAAACCTGTCTGAATTTAGTATCCCCTTGATTGTCCTGATTCAGAGAATAAAGGAGAGGTGTCATCAGGAACGCACAGTAAAAGCCGTAAACACAGGACCAAAAAGAAAATTGTGGGTTTTTTTGTCAAATTCTCCACATTTGGATTTTATTCCAGCTTCCCAGTACAAGGTATGGAATATTTAATACCATCACTAGGACATTTAGTTATAAAGAAAACAATTCCGCCCACTGCTTTTTACATGGAAAAATAAAAAAGTTATGGAATTTTAAAAGTGGCGAGAGAAAAATGGAAATGCAAAAATTTTAAAGGACTGTTTAATTAAGGGGTCAAAGGAGTTTTCCCATGAATACAAGTTAGGTCCTATCCACAGGGGTCTCTGAATGTTAAGGGTGCGGTCCCTTGGGGCATTTACATTGCATTTAGAAATTTTCCTATGGGTCTGTTCACATGTCCATTTTTTTCACGGATGTGCGGCAGGAAAAAAATATTGCATCATGCGTTATTTTGTCTTGCATGTGGACCACATACATCCATAGAAGTCAATGGGGCACATTTACTTACCCAGTCCCTGCGTGATCCCCGATACGGACTGTCCGAGGAGGATGAACTCTGCCACGGTTAGTAAAGATCGTGCGCCCGATATCCTGCATGTGTTGCTTCCTCGTCCTCAGGTCTGCCAGAGTTCACCTTCTTCTTCCCGGTGCATATAAGTGCTTGGCTTGCGACACAATTTTGAAATTAAAATCTGTGGTTTGTCCGAATCTGTCGGATCGTCCAATGGCCACGCCCTCTGATTTGTGTCACATGAAAGTTACACAAATCCAATCGCATGCGCCAAAACCTCCTTTTAAATCCCTGTCCCAGCGGTGCATAATGGAAATTTTAGGGATGTCCGGCAAGAGTGTGGTCCGCGGTGCCCTTCGTAAATGAGCCCCAATGGATTCGCAAAAAAAAATGAATGGCACATGCATGACATCCATATGCAGAGTGTTATTTCTTCAAATGTTGCTAGGTAACCAACTGGGCGGGGCAAGAAGTTATTTTCCAGATGTGAAAAAAAACGGATAGCGTACATATACAATATGGACTGATCACAGACATCACTTCCACATTTTTAAGCAGCACCAGATAAGCATCACCAACACCCATCTGAATGAGCCCTTATTTTTTGTCTTATACATTTTTATTCATTTAATTTAACTGTATTATATACTTAAAATATTATAATTTCCATAATAATAACCCCCATAATAATAATAACCTCCATAATAATGCTAAAAATAATCTACATAATAATACTTATAATAAAACGAATAATCATCTCCTTATTATTAATAATAATAATAATATCTGAGAAGATCCCTCACATTATACCTGTGCATTAAGCCTGTGTCAAAATGTAACAGTGAAGCTCTTAGTTACATGAAATTCTCCAATAGACAACCACTAAGCCCATAGCCTAGTGGATAGAGGCTCTGTCCTGTATCTCTCTGGCAGGTGGAGGGTGGAGGTTGTGGGTTCAAATACTAGGCTGGGCAAAAAAATTATTTAATTGAATAATTTAGAGCCTTGTGTCTCCCAGGAAGCCCTGGGAGATGTTGAGAATCCATATATGTTTAGAGACATATGACCGGAGACTCCGGTCATATGTCTCTAAACGCTTGGTTAATAGGTTATGAGAGCCCTCATTTGTAGACCGGTGTACACACTAGGAGTCACACGCTACAGAGCTTTTTTGTTTTTTGGTTGAGAATCCATATATGTACAGATGGTGATACCTCCGTGATGAACTGGTCCCAGCTCTGCTGCTAAAACATCTACACAAAGGATTCCCTGCCCGATGTGCGATCTGGGGAAGCCCTGGGATATGTAAAGACCTAATGAGGACAGATGGTGATATTTCTCTGATGACGTGGTCCCTGCTTTTGCTAATCTGACACATCTACATAAAGGATTCCCTGCCCGATGTCTGTTCTACAGACAGATACAAGGAGTCTGTGGATGTCATTCAGTACTTCAAGTAACAGAAACCTGGTATTGAACCGTTCTGGCTTTCAAAGTATACTTGGTGGGACACAGAGCCATCCCCCGCTGCCCGTGAGGGTGGGACAGAGGTGAAAAACTGTGACTGCCCTGCCAAATCCGGGATGGTTGGGAGCTATGTGTGTCCCGTGTGACACAAATCTGTCTTGGACACTTCTTAAATACATGTGCAAGCAGTTGGCACTGAAAAGAATCTGCAAAGTCAGGCAGAAATCTGGCGCAGGGGCTGTAATAACTCTGGGCCTATATTTGTGGTTTGCAGCGCACTTTCAGCTGCTGGAAGGCTCCTGTGACACTGTTTCCCTCCCTCATCCGAAGAGCTTCTATTTTACCTGATACCTCAAAACAAAAATGTCATTGTGTGAGAGCTCATTGGAAGTCCTGATCCATGAGGAAGCAAGAACTCCATACATCACATTTTATCATGATTCTCACAGCCACATCCTTGGCACTGTGTTCGGTCTGTGAAATTTGGCGTACACATGCTTAACTTATGGACTGACCATTGGGTGTGTCTTACCTCTAAAGAAGATTGAAAATAAAGGGTTGATTTGCTGTTATATTGTTTTGGTTTGTTTTTTTTTTTTTTTTTGCTAAGCTATATTGTTTTGTTTTTGTGAATTGTATCTTAGCCTCCAACTAAATTCATGAAATATTTCAGTCCACACTGAAGTGGGAAACATCTTTTGTAAGTTGCTGACTCATCTCCAGTTACTATCTGGCTTTGGTAGAATAGAAATGACGACTTCAATAAGTATTTAAAGGGGTGGTCCCATTTCAGCAAATTAATGTTATTGTTTTTATGATACAAGGATATACAATTTTCCAATGTACTTTATGAATCAATTCCTCATGGTTTTCTATATCTCTGCTTGCTGTCCTATAGAAAGCTTCTGCGTCTACATCCAGTGGACAGAAATCTGACCGTGGTGCACAGTCACACACGTGTCTGCGGCTTGTTATGTCACAAAAAGTAATCAGATCTGTGTGTTACAACGATCCGTTCACCTGTATAACCATGGTCATCCTCTGGTTGTAGAGGCAGAAGCTTTCTATAGAAGGACAGCAAGCAGACAAATAGAAAAGCATGAGGAATTAGAAAATTGTATAACTTTTAACCATTGGCTTTAACCCCTTTAAGACCTTATGAAAATGTCAAAAGATGTGTACATACATTTAAATTCTTTGGGGCTCTCAAATTAATGATTCTAGACACTATTCAATGACAGTAGTTTCTGGCTCTTTTTTACTTTGCTGCCAGCGCTTCTATGGAGCTTACGGCTGTAGACAACCAACTGTTTATACTGTGTATACAGTGCACAGCTGTGAATGGATTTAACATATACTTGAACAGAAAACAGATGTAAAATATTCCTTTTCTGCAGATGTATACTTTCCCTTTTATTTACATTATTTGAGCTTAGCGAGGAGAGCCATCTTCTGGATAGTATCCACTATGATTGATTTTAAAGGAAACATTGCATCATCCATCAGATGACCACACAATTACACGTGAAACAAGAGAACACCTTGCACACTGCCATTACATATAACTAGGTTTTAATATATATCTAATGGGAAATTGTCTTTTTAATGCAGGAGAAGAAATCTTCCTTAAAAAACTATACAAAGCACAAGAAACAAACTCCAGCAGTTCAGAGTACTCCGCCTTTCTTAACCGATGCTTTATCTGCCGTGTCCGATGCCTTTTGGATAGCACTTCTGGATTTCTGGTGAGCTGAGGATCTAACCCCTCTGGTAGAACATTTTATTACAGGATCTAAATATACAAAGTAAAAAAAAGTGCATATCATATTCACAATATATATGTATTGTATGTTGGGGGAATATAGATTGTCAATCTACTATAAAATATTACCTAATCGTATTGGCCTCCTGAATTCACCAATACAATAGAAAGATGATGGAAAATTTGGATTGTAGCTTCCCTCCAGGGTCTCCTGAAGAGGGAGAATCAGGGGAGCCGGAGCTCCAACAATAATCTCTCTCTATTCACACCTTCTCGCTCCTCCTGCAGGGCTGTATTGTATCACAGGAAAAAGCCTTAAGTCCTAGTTGGCAAACTCTGTGTTAGGGTGAAAGCCTGGGTGCCCACAGAAGGGCTCTGAGTGCCACCTGTGGCACCCGTGCCACAGGTTCACCACCACAGCTGTAGGATAAGCCTTTTATGCCCCATGAAGAGGAAGAATAATACTGACGTTAAATTTTAACTCATATTAAGCGTATTTATCAAAGTTTGTCATTCATAAACTACCGAATATACTCAAGTATAAGCTAATTATTTGCCAAGGTACCCAATTTTACCACGAAAAACTGAGAAAACCTATTGACTGGAGTATAAGCCTAGGGTGGGAAATGCATTGGTGACAGCCTCTCCCCAGTATATAGCCTGTAGCCCCCTGCTCCTAGTATATAGCCAGTAGCCCTCTGCCTCTAGTATATAACCAGCCAGCCTCCAGCATATAGCCTGCCAGCCCCATGGCCCCATTATATAGCCTGCAAGCCCCCTTCTCCCAGTATGCCCAGTACATAAAAAAAATAAACTTAGTACTCACCTTTCCAATGCCCCCACAGTTCCTCTTCTTGCTTCCTGTGCACCTATAAGCAACAGGTCCTTTTCCTCCTCAAGACTAAAACTTTTCACTGCTCAATTAAAAGTTCACTAGATACAAAATATCACTTTTTTTACCTTTGGTTTACCTTTATGGACCAGGAATCAGGAGCCACCTCTATCCTGTGGAATGCAAGCAAAAAACTCCCTCTAAATTGTCAAAGGCTCTGCTATTGTTTTAAAGATAATAGATAGAGATGAGCAGTTTGATCAGAAATCTGGTTTGACAGGTTTGTTCTGAATTTAGAAACAAAATTAAGTCGTGGACTTTGGGCTAAACTTTGAACTCAACACGAACCAGATTGAAGTCAATAGAGACCCGAATTTTAACACCTAAAAATGGCTGAAATATGAGGCTAGTAATGGCTAGAAGGCTTAAAAATGGTGGGAATAGCAGGGCAGTTGCCCTGCCCACAATGGGCTAGGGAAGGTACTTGAAATAAGAACATAACATTAAAAAATAGAAAAATAATAAAAATGGGTAGTGAAGAGTGGACCCAACCAGCACTGTTCGTGGGAGAACAGGAAGCTAGAATGACAGTGAGGGACAGATAGAAATTTTAAATAATTGGCCTTTTCAAGGCAGTGTGAAGTACTGCATGTTTATTCCCAGAATGGATAGGCCAGACGAAATGAAGGCATTGCTAAATTACATTACAAAGACCTCAAGTTGTCTTCAACCCGCTCCAGCTCTTTTGTGCAAAGTCATTCACCTCACTGGCAGGAGCAGGTCATAATGCTCTATGATAACTGGGATTTCTCCTAGGTTCAGCTTTCCATTCCCCAAACAATGAAGGTAAAGAAGTAGAAGTAGTTTGACCCAGCTCACCCACAAGTCCTGGTGCTGACTGGGAGAGCCGGTTGCTAAATTATTGGCCTTTGGTAAGCTACCATTCTGAACAGCTTTAAAAATGTTTTGGAGGGCTCACAATATGTCAGCTTCCTAGCTGCCACTATTCTGGGTAGGCCATCCCCGCCCAGCACCAACAGGTTGTAGATAAGATAATGTACTGTGTATTGCCATTATGTGCAAGGTGCACATCACATCACAACATTTAAAAAAAAAAACTTTTTAAAAAGATATAAACTTTTTGGAAAACACAAAAATGCATACTTTTTACACATAAACTACACAATTTCCATGTATAGATATGAGTGTCTATTATGGCAGTGAGAGGAAGGAAGCAGTGGAAAAACAAGAATCAGGATGAGAAGCTTAGCCAGTATCTAACCTTTGGATACAACAACCAAGACATTTATGCTTGTCTTCATCAGCATCATATTAATCCTTTATGGGACCTACATAGTGGAGTGCCCTCCACAGCAGAGAGGAATCAATATATAACGCTTCTCCCTCTCTGTTTTGAGGATGCAGCTAAATTGTCTGGCAGTGTTGTAATCAAAAATTGATATATACATGATAAACTTAATGGTCACCAAAGAAAAAAAATATAGCCCAGAAAATGGCATGCAAACATTTGCATTAATGCACACTATTCACTGACGGGAGCACTTTTATGGTTCACATATTAGTGTGCACTATTCTCTGACAAGAACACTTTTCTGATCCACGTATTTGTGTGTGCTTTTCTCACTGACCATTTTTCTCTGATCCACGTATTAGTGTGCTATCCTCACACTTTTCTGATCCACAGTGTGCACTGTTCTTACTGACCACACATTTTCTGATCCACGTATTAGTGTGCTATTCTCACTGGACACACTTTTCTGTTCCACATATTAGTGCGCTATTCTCACAGACCACATTTTCTGATCCAAGTATTAGTGCACTAATCTCACTGTTCACACTTTTTTAAACCACGTATTTGCGTGCACTGTTCTCACTGACCACACTTTTTTGATCCATGTATTAGTGCGCTATTCTCACTGACCACGCTTTTCCATTCCACTTATTTGTGTGCACTATTTTCACTTACCACACAAAGTTATCTGCAGGCGGCATGTTAATCAATAGTATAATAAATGCAAACCCTTTCTCTTACTGCTTTTAAAGACTCCCTGGGCATTAAGACGCAGTTATTATCATATCATTAAAAGAAGCAATGGGAAAACTATTCCGCTCACTGTGGTTTTAATCCAGCTATTGCAGAATTTGACAGATTAACTTTTGAATCTAGCAAATGCGTAATTGGTAGTGTACTGTAAGGTAACACTAATGCAAATTCTACTAAGATTATTACTGTAATGTAATATTGATGCCTAAAACATGAAGTGTAAGGAAATACTTGTGCAAATACTACTAAGACTAGTACTGTAAGGTAACACTAACACAGAAACTTTAGTGTGAGGTAACAATTATGCAAATAGTTCTACGAGTAAGGGGCTGCACATTGGTTGATTGGCTGCTCAGCAGTCAAAATATTCACAGGATCATGGGTGCTGAACCCGCCATGTTCGATCAGATCTGCTCATCAGAATGCAATTATTCGCCCTGACTTTAGCTTAAACTTCAAATAGTTGCAACTGTAGGCGCAAATCTACGGTAGTTTCAGGAAAAACTGACAGTAGCACATTATGTGCCAAAATAAAGCCAGATTTATAGAGCTTTTTAAGCCTCTATAACAGTGATGGCAAACCTTTTAGAGGCCGAGTGCCCAAACTACAACAAAGACCCGCTTATTTATCGCAAAGTGCCAACACAGAAATTTAATTTGTGATTTATACTCCCTTCTCTGTCACAGTTTTCATTGATACCAGCACCTGAGGACACCAATAAAGCAGAGAATAGTCCCAGGTAGAGCTGTCACATTAAAATAGCTCTGTGCACAGCAAGTCCTGGGCTGTCTGGCACTGTAGGAAGATACCTGGAGTCATCTCTGGTGATGGCCTGAGTGCCCACAGAAAGGGCTCTGAGTGCCACCTCTGGCACCAGTGCCATAGGTTAGCCATCACTGCTCTATAATAAAACTGATGTATAAAATAGATACCCAAAGATGGAAAAATATTCCAGCAGGAGGCATTTTGCAATAAACATTTTTCTAATGGAGTCAAACAAGTAGGATTTGTCGCCAGAGAATAATCCCTTTAAATGCTTTGTGCACCTTTGAGTCCAAGGTTTGACACTAAAATAAAATTGTGTGTCCACACAATTGCATTGTCCACTTTCAGCAAATATTTGATATGGTTTGTGTAAGGAAAAGTTATCCAATTTTCCAATATACTTTCTGTATCAATTCTTTAAAGTTTTCTAGATCTCTGCTTGTTGTCCTGCTTTTTTTTTACTTCCATTGGATATATCTGTAAGGATATCTGTCCATGTGATGTGATGTACATGCATGTGCACAAACCGTTATTATCACAAAGAGTAAAAGGAGCTGTGTAACGGCTTGTGTACCTGCACCTCCATCACTTCACATGGACAGATTTCTATCCACTGGAAGTAAAAATAGAAGATTTTATAGCAGGACAGCAAGCAGAGATGTAGAAAACTGTGAGGAATTCAAACATAAAGTATATTGGACAATTGGATTTGGACAATTTTCCTTACACAAACCATATCAAATATTTGCTGAAAGTGGACAACCCATTTAACTTACCTGGATCCTGACAAAATCCTATACCTTTCTGCTTTCTCTTAGCATTTGCATTACAATATAATTGTGTGTTTTAACTTACCTGGCTTCCTGACAAAATCCTATGTTTAGTCCCAGGGGTTGGCTTTGGTTTGTATGCATTTAAAAAAAACAACATGTGTCTTGTGTGTGCTGCTCACTCCTTGGCTTCCAGCCATCACCTTTGTGCTCCTTCACAGGAATAGAGCTCACAGCTGGTGAGCTGACATCAGTGGGGGAGGAATGAGCTGCACAGGAGCACACTGGTGCCCTTGAGACTCAATTAGGGATTTTGTCAGAAAGCCAGGTAAGTTAAAACACACAATTATACTGTAATGCAAATGCTTAGAGAAAGTAAAAAGACATATTTGCAATGCAGATGTAATGGGCTTCTGCAACGTGTCTTTAGTAAAAATGAGGTCCCTGGTGACAGGTTCCCTGTCGCATCTTACCCTTGTGTGAATAATCTTCACACTTCTCAGGAGTGCTGCTTCCTTGTGTGTTCTTTGGTATGACCTATACATTCCCTTGAGTGGGGTCTGATGAACCAAATACCTTACTTTGCACAGCTCCAAGGCCATCTCCAAGATATCTAAAGTGAAAAGGAAACGTAAAGAAAGGTCAACCGTTCACCTACCGTTCCCCATAGACTTTTATGAATCTTCTGTTACTTTTCCTGATGCATTCATTATTAAAAGCAGAAAAAAAAATGCAAGCTCATGTTCCAATTTTTGCACTATTAATAATGGACTGTTTAACAGAGCCTCCCAAATGCAGGTGTGAACATAGCCTTACAATACCAAACTTGTCTCACTTCTTTACTTTGCATGCATGTTCATAGGAAACATAAAAGCACACTTTCCCTTTGGGCCCCATTTTTTTCTGTTTTGGAATGGATCCTACTTCATAATAAAAATAATTTCCTGTAATAAAGCAAAGCTAATTTTGTGCCACTTACTAGTATTTGTCATATAAAGCCAACCAGATAAGATTACAGATTAACAATGGAGAGGTTAGCACCATTCACCATATCTTTTTAACCTCTCACCCCTGCCATTGGCTGATAAACAGCAGCCTACACAAGAAGCCTTGTCTTCTAAATAATGTCTACTGTGATTGAAATCCTACAAGTCTTGTGTAAGTACAGGTTCACATGTATCTGGATAAAGTTTCATTCTTACTCCACCTGTATCCAAACTACTGTCCACCAAATAATCATAACATAATCGTACACAAAATAAAATAGTTGCTTTGAGTATGTTCACATCTCTACTGGGGGCTTCCATTATTCTGCTCCATTATTGAAGCAGAGCTGCTTAGGAAATTGAAACTTACAAAAAATGCCATAAACAAACATCCTGTGCCAATCCCTATGTTTCAAATAGTCAATTTAGCCTCTATTGGCGTATCAGTCATTTTACCCGTTCTGCTTATACATTTTTTTCTTCAGAAATTGGAAAAAGGCTTGCAAAAATCCAAGCTACGGGGTGGTTTATCAGTTGAAAAAAATGGGGTTGCAGATGTTTGTTTGCCTCTACCATTGTAGTGAAAAAAATGCAAATCGGTGGTTAAAGCCTTTTTCAATGCCATTGTGATATAACAGGCACTTTTTAAAATGGTCTTGTCTAATTTTACGGTTTCCATATTGAATTTTCTAAGCTTCATGTTATATCATTCTTCTGTCCTTGTTTTTTTGCCATAAATCATGTAAATCTTACCTGTATACATGTGATAAAGCATGGATAATGGTATCATAACATAATCTTTATGGCAAAATGTAATAGTTTCTATGTAAACTTAATGAGGAAGCAAATTATTTTTAACATCAATAAATAGGTGAGAATTATGCAATACCCCCATCTACTGGCTAAGTAAGGGAAAGGTCAAAAAGAAAAGGTTTATTTATTATGAAAAATAAACCTACCCTACATGAGTGCTATATGTGTAGGGTAAAGACATGGGTATATCAATGGCATGATATGCACAATTGAAAACAATAAAGAACACTCAGGGAAGCAGTATTTTCAAAAGTATGAAGATGTTTCAGCTCCTCGATGGAGCTATTTTCAAGCTATTCTCAAGCTCCAAGGGCATAACTTGAGGGGGTTCAGAGGGTGCGATCGCAACCGGGCCCAGGAGCCTTAGGGGCCCATAAGGTGTCACTTTCCAATATGAGAAGACTAGTACAGGCAGTCCCCGGGTTACATACAAGATAGGGTCTGTAGGTTTGTTCTTAAGTTGAATTTGTATGTAAGTCGGAACTGTTTATTTTATCATTGTAACCCCAGCCAGAACTTTTTTGCTCTCTGTGACAATTGGATTTTAACCCCTTAACGCTCTGCGCCGTAGCTCTACGGCGCAGAGGTATAAGGGATGTATGAAGAGGGCTCACGGGCTGAGTCCTCTTCATACAGAGGTGGGGGTTTTTGCATATTGCATAAAACCCCCACCGCTAATAACCGCGGTCGGTGCTTGCACCGATCGCGGCTATTAACCCCTCTGTTGCCGCCGGCGCCACGGGCGCCGCCATCTTTGTTACGTTCGTCACGCCCCTGAACGTCATCGGGGGGGCGGCGATCGGTTGCCATGGTAGCCTCGGGTCTTCGTTTGACCCGAGGATACATGGCTTCTGCATATCCATTACAATGAGCCTGTGGCTCATTGTAATGTATAGTGTGCAAAAATGCCATATATTGCAATACTGTAGTATTGCAGTATATGGTAGGAGCGATCTGACCATCTAGGGTTAATGTACCCTAGATGGTCTAAAAAATAGTGAAAAAAAAAAAAGAAGTTTAAAAAATAAAAAAAATTAATAAAATATTAAAAGTTCAAATCACCCCCCTTTCCCTAGAACGGATATAAAACATAATAAACAGTAAAAATCACAAACATATTAGGTATCGCCGCGTCCCAAAATGCCCGATCTATCAAAATATAAAAACGGTTACGGGCGGCGGTGACCTCCGAGACGGGAAATGGCGCCCAAATGTCCGAAATGCGACTTTTACACCTTTTTACATAACATAAAAAATGAAATAAAAAATGATCAAAATGTCGCACAGACCTCAAAATGGTAGCTGGTATGGTATGGATTTTTGAAGTTGGAGAGCGAGAAATGAGCCGAAAAACCCTGAGTCCTTAAGGGGTTAAAAATGTTGGGTTGTCATAAGAATCAGGATTAACAATAAAGCTTCATTACAGACTCTTCTGATAACTATTAGAGCTGATTATTGTAGCTTAGGACTAAATACAATAGATTACCAATATCCAGTGGTCCGTTTGTAACTAGGGGTCGTATGTAAATCGAGTGTTCTTAAGTAGGGGACTGCCTGCACTGTAAAACATACATTATAGTCAGGGGACCTGGCACAGACTTTGCATTGGGGCCCTGCAGATCCAATTTACACCACTGTCAAGCTCCATTGTGGAAATAAAACAACGCATCTTACCCTTGTGTGAATAATTTTCACACTTCTCAGGAGTGCTGCTTCCTTGTGTGTTCTTTGGTATGACCTATACATTCCCTTGAGTGGGGTCTGATGAAAGCTATACCCTGGTTGGGACCTTGAACCCTCTGCTTGCTGTGCTTTTCCACTATTTGTTTTCTTCTCTATAGTTGAAAACAACACAAGGTAACAATGCTTAGGAAACATTAGAATGCATGGAGCAGAAGGTTCCACATCCCTTTGTTAATAATCCTTTCTATGGTAATATCTTTTATGTGGTGCAGACAATGCAGTTTGAAGGTAAGCTGAAGTTCCTGTTCGGCCAGAAGAAGAAAACATCTCCGGGAACAAGTGTTCTACCACAGATGGCATTGTTCTGCTTAGCTGTGCCTCTTCTGCTTCCTCCTTTCTCTGAGATGAAAATGAAGAGCGTGGTAGTGAGGACACAGAAAAAACCTGGTGCGCCTTCCAACAACGAAAACGCGTAATTAAAATTTTTATCAAACATATTTCTTGTTTAAAAGTATTTTGTCCTGTAGCCTAATCTTCACCATGATTTCTCATTTCAATGATTATTCCAGGTTCAGGAAATAAAGCTTACACACATAATATAAAGTAATGCAGTTTTAAAGTATCCTTTGGGTATGAATTCCTGACAGTTTTTTAAGATCTGATTTTGCTGTCAGAGAATAGAACCATAATCTAGAGGAGTGACCTAGTAATATGATGGCCATAGGTGCAAAGCACTTTTTTGTACAACAAGCTGACCAATACAATTATCAAAACAAATTTTTATCTCAGAAAGTATAGAATAAAAAAACATAGAAATTGCCCCAATCTTTTGCACAATCGCACTTCAGTTCTTCCTTGGTGTGCAAAATAAAACTTTAAAGGAAATCTGCACTCCTTTTGGCAAAACGCACATCGGGACATTTTAAGAATCCAATCTTAGGTAAACCAATGTGGATGCCAAATTACAAACACAGGGCTTTAGACATCACATGAAAACACAACATCCTGCTCACAATTCTTCCAGAAAAGCCTGTATGAGTGTATGGTGCAAAGAGCAGACAGCACATTGTATGCAAAGCGAAAAACCCAGTGGGTACGGAAATTATTCTGACCCTTTTACATTTTTTCACTCTTTGTTTCATTGCAGCCAATTAGTAAGATCAAAAAAGTTCTTTTTGCCCATTTATGTACCCTCTGCAGCCCATCTTGACAGAAAAAAACATAATCTATATATTTTTGCTAATTTAATAAACAAGAAAAACTGAAATATCACATGGTCATAAGTCATAAGACCCTTTGCTGTTACATTCATATTTAACTCACATGCTGTCCATTTACTTCTGATCCTCCTTGAGATGGTTCTACTCCTTCATTGGAGTGCAGCTGTTATTAATTAAATTGATTAGACTTGAGTAGTCAAGGCACACACCTGTCTCTATAAGACCTCACAGCTCACAGTGCATGCAAGAGCACATGAGAATCATGAGGTCTAAGGAACTGCCCAAGGAGCGCCGATCTGGCCAAGGATATAAAAGAATTTCTGCAGTACTCAAAGTTTCTAAGAACACAGTTCACAAGAACACAATGGAAGAAGTCTGGGATGACCACAACTCTTCCCCAACCTGGGTGTCCAGCCAAACTAAGCAATTGGGGAGGGGAATTCTTGGTTAGAGAGCTAAAGAAGAACTCCAAGATCAATGTGGATGTGCTCCAGAGATGCAGTAGGGAGATGGGAGAAGGTTCCACCAAGTCAACTATCACTGTAGTCATCGCAGGAAAGATCAATATGGCCCAGCATACCTCTGCCAGGGTGCTCTGGAACTCAGACTGGGCAGAAGGTCCAACTTCCAATAAGACAATGACCCTAAGTACAAAGCTAAAATAACAAAGCAGTGGCTTCAGAACAACTCTGTGACCATTCTTGACGGGCCTAGCCAGAGCCCTGACCTAATACTTTCTGTACTCACTGTACCAGACTGTGTGCCAATAGAGAATTATCTCTGGGGGTAGCTGGTAATCCTGGAAGATGTTGCATGTACAGTAAAAAAAATACAGTAGAAAACAGATCTGCTCTTCACATTCTCTACAATATCTCCTCTTATGAAATGATACAAAGGGGATTTTGTTAGTGATAGGGGCGTGCAGCAGTTTTTTTTCATTAGGGGGCAACAATTCTTACATATTCATATTCTTGCTATTACTTGTCAAAAATTCAGAATTCTACAGTGAGGAATACATTTTACAAATTAAAATTAAACAGCATCCATTTGATTTAGAGAACAATATTTCCCTTTTATTGTACTCTGAATAAACGCCAAGTACTACACACATGTCTTTCTCAACTTCTTCCCCACAATACCACAATACATAACACATAAACCATAGAAAACAGGCACTAAAAAGCAAAAAAAAACAGGAAGAGGGCATGACTCTCTTTAGACAGTCGGAGGCAGCAGTAGAATGAATCATCATCAAACAGAACAGAGACTGTTCCAGTATCTAAACAATCAAACAAGTTCAAGATGAAAAGGTGACAGATGGATTACGGAGACAGATATAATCCATCCAAGTTGAAATGTCTTACAGTAAGAAATTAATCCATCAAATCATCACCAGCTGCAGAACTCTTTGCTTAAGCCGAGGTTCCTGTTCCTAAGGGCTATGACTTTTATACACCCCCTAGCCCTGCAGAGACACCCTCTTGCATGTCCTTACTGATTGTGCAGCTGACAGCACCGGTCTGTGCATGCGCAGTGCCTCCAGTTGCCTTGTGTAGCCCTTGCAGAAAGTAGAAAGCAGATGGTTGATTTCTTTTTATGCATAAATGTGTCAAAAATGTCTGAAAATGACATTTGTCATTATGTGTATAAAATAATTCATTCATCTCAATAGCAAATTGCTCCCTAAAGCCATTATTTACCTTATAGGAAGGTAAGGTGCAACATTTTATTTTAAATGTATACAGCTGTGTTTATGTGTATGTCCAATAGAGAACTCTGTACCGTCATAATTATAATCACAGAATTTTGCAAAGCCTCTTCCTGTGACGTTAGTGGAAATGTCATAGACTATGAGTTCAAATTTTCTCTCCAAACTTTCCAAATATTTACCAAACAAATATGCTTAGTAACCTAAGTGCCAAACTGCTGGAGCCATTATCTGTTGGTTATTATTGCAGTTTGTCGGATATTTATCAGGTTGAATATAGCAACCAATTACAGCTCAGCTTCATTAATATGATCTCTGATTGGTTTCTATAGACAACAAAGGACATTCTTAGTGTTAGACATCTTATGTGTTATTTACTATCCTGGGCAATGCCTCCAAGTACTACAACCTGTTAAAAATAAATAAATGAATCAGCTCTTTCATGCTGCATAAAGGAAGTCATTACAGTTGTAATGTCAAGATACAAAATACCCTGGTTTTAGGTGATGGTTTCAACTCTGTTAATGGTGTTCTCCCCCCCCCCCCCCCCCCCCTTCGTCCTTCACAGAGGAAGAGCGTTCTCAAGTAATGATGCTGAAAACTGTGGAAGAAATGGGCAGCAAGGAGTATGTTTCACAAATATGTTACCAAATACAGAGAACCAGACTAAATGTAAGTATGAATAATGTTACACACATTTTGGTCATGTAGCATTTATCTGTTACATCACCAAACTTTATCTGCTGAATAGATGGTCGCACATTGGTTGACTCAATGACAAGATGCCCAGGTCTCTATCTTTAAAGCAAGCCCAAATCAGGTAGTTTTCTTCAATTAGGACACTCAATATGACTGTGATCTTTTAAAAGTCTGCAAATGACATTGCCAAAACCTTTTTCCATTTTTTTATATTTAGATTTTTTTTCTGTGCTTTATTGTACTGAAGTAATCAGATCGCATTTCACTAGAAGAAGATCTTAAAAGTAGACATGAGTATAGTGTAGAATAATGTGTTGACCATCTTTGAGCTCTTGTGATAGTACTATGTTTTTGTGAGAGATTTTTCTACATTTGCTTCACCTTAGTCACCCAAAAGCCTTCAGGCACATATGTTTGCTCCAGCCTTTTCTGCTAAGGAGGAAATAAAGGTCACTCAAAGTGTGGAATGAATTTTCTCTGTTTTGCTGTTTAGCTGCAGCTGATTAATATGTTTAACCCTTTCATGACGAAAGGTCATTGGCACCTGAATGCCCAGATCAAATTTTGCAGTTCTTTTTTGCTCTTCTTTAACCCCTTAACGACCTGGGACGTAATAGTAAGTCACAAGGCTATTAAGGCAGTCAATGGCGGATCTTCATAAAGGCGGTACCAGGTACCTATATGGAGATCTGCCATCAGTCTTTAAAAGAAAAAACTCTAAACCAACCTTTGGCTTCTTCTTCGTGGGCCCGCGGCTCCGTCTTCTTCTCTTTTGGCCCGTGCGGAACAAACACTATGACGTCATGCCGCTGCGTCATAGGTTGTGTGCCCCGGCCGAAGAAGAAAACGGGGCCGGGAAGAAGTAGCCAAAGGTTGATTTAGAGGTTTTTCTTTTAAAGACTGATGGCAGATCTTCATATTGGTACCTGGTACCGCCTTTATGAAGATCCGCCATCGACTGCCTTAATAGCCTTGTTACTTAGTCAAGGTGAGTATAGTGGGGTTTTTTTCCAAGTGGGTTCTGCTGTGTACATTTCATTAATAGGGGGGCAATCTCTGCTGTGGACATTTCATTAATAGGGGGGCGATCTCTGATGTGGTCATTTCATTAATAGGGGGGCAATCTCTGCTGCGGCTGTTTCATTAATGGGGGGGCATTCTCTGCTGTGGACATTCTGTAAAGGGGGCCGCTGTAGTGGACATTTAATTAAAGGGGAGCATCTGCTGTGGACATTTTTTAAAGAGGGGATCTACTGTGGATATTTCATTAAACGGGGCATCTACTGTGGACATTTCTTTAAAAGGGGCATCTTCTGTGTACATTTCTTTAAAGGGGGTATCTGATGTGGAATTTTTTAAAGGAAGCTCTGCTGTGGCCATTTCTTTAAAGGAGGCTCTGCTGTGGACATTTCTTTAAAGCGAGAATCTGCTGTGGATATTTCTTTAAACGGGGCATCTACTGTGGACATTTCTTTAAAAGGGGCATCTTCTGTGTACATTTCTTTAAAGGGGGTATCTGATGTGGAATTTTTTAAAGGAGGCTCTGTTGTGGACATTTCTTTAAAGGAGGCTCTGCTGTGGACATTTCTTTAAAGCGGGAATCTGCTGTGGATATTTCTTTAAAGGGGGCATCGGCTGTGGACATTACTTTAAAGGGCGCATCTTCTGTGGACATTTCTTTAAAGGGGGCTCTGCTGTGTACATTTCTTTAAAGGGGGCATCTCATGTGGACATTACCTTAAAGGGAACTCTGCTGTGGACATTACATTAAACGAGGGCTCTGCTGTGGGCATTTCTTTAAAGGGGGCTCTGCTGTGTACATTTCTTTAAAGGGGGCATCTCATGTGGACATTACCTTAAAGGGAACTCTGCTGTGGACATTACATTAAACGAGGGCTCTGCTGTGGGCATTTCTTTAAAGGGGGCATCTTCTGTGGACATTTTTTAAAGGTGGATGTTCCCACAACCCATATCGCGGGTTGTGGGCTAACCCAGACCCCTCGCTCCCCGCAGGCGCAGCTTCTCTCACCTGTCCCAGCTTCTGAGTCCCAACCTCGCTCCGTGCACGTACCTGTGTCTTGGGGCGCGCGCGCTGGCTTCAGGAATTTTAAAGGGCCAGTGTACCATTAATTGGCGCTGGCCATTTTCCCAGAAGCTATTTAAATCTGCCTCTCCCATCACACCCTGCCGGATCTTTGTGCCTCACAGCCTTAAAAAAAGCTCTTATCCTAGCGATTATCCTGTGTTCCTATCTTTCCTGCGCTCCTGTGTCTCCTGCGTTCCTGTGTGTTCCTGTGTATCCTGCGTTCCTGCTCCCGTGTGTTCCTGAGTCCTGTGTTAGCGTGTTCCTGTGTTGTCGTGTTACCAGAGTCTCCTCCATGTTGCTGTGTTCCTGTGTCCCCTGTGCCTGTGTTCCTGTTCCCATCTGCCTGGACCTCCCGTTGCTGACCCTGGATTGGACTTGACATTGAATCTCTGCCACCTGCCGTGACCCTGTGCCTGAACTTGACCACTAGACTGTCTTCTGCTAAGGTACCTCAACCTCAGCTGCCACCGTGGGCAAGTCGCACCTGTGGAACAACCTGGTGGTAGCAAGTCCATCCCGCTTTGCGACAGGCTCTGGTGAAGACCAGGTGCCACTTAGACTCCGGTCCCAGGTGTCGTCTAGTACCACATCCCGCGGGGGTCCAGTGGATTCATGCATCCTGAATCCTGACAGGGGCTCTACTGTGGACATTTCTTTAAAGGGTCTCTGCTGTGGAGATTTCTTTAAAGGGAACATCTGCTGTGGACATATCTTTATAGGGGGAACTGCTGTGGACATTTCTTTAAAGGGGGCATCTTCTGAGGACATAACATTAAAGGGAGTGCTGCTGTGGACATTACCTTAAAGGAGGGCCCTGTTGTGGACATTTCTTTAAAGGCGGGTTTGCTGTGGACATTACCTTAACGACCTGGCCCTATTTAGTTTTTTCATTTCCATTTTTCACTCCACATCTTCAAAAATCTAAAACTTCTTTAATTTTACACATAAAGAGCTCTGGGATGGCAATCGACAGCAACACTGTTTCTGGTAAGTCTTTGCTGCAATATGCAGCATAGACTTAGCAACTATGGAGGGGGCTCAACCCGTGAGCCCTCTCCATGTACCCGCACCCAACGAGCGCCGTTCTATTACGGTGCGTGTCGGGAAGGGGTTAAAGGAGACTCTGATGTGGACATTATATCAACCCCTTACTGCATTTAGACAGGCTTAGCCCTCTTCATACTCACCAGGTGTTTGCTGTACAATGCAGCAAACACCAGTCGCTAACACACCATCTTCGCTTGGATCGTCGATTCCCATCGATCAACAATCCGTTGCCATGACAGCCTCAGGTCACACAAAGACCCGAGGATGTCATGTTTTAGGCTATCTATTGCAATGTGCAATTTGCACATTGTAATAGATGATGTGCAAAATCCCCATATACTGTGCAACTGCCACTTTTTTCCATTTTGAAAAATTTAAGAGCTTCAATAAAGTGTTCAAAAGGCTATACAGTCCTCAAAATGGTAACATTGAAAAACATCAAAAGTTGCAAAAAATGACTCCATTCACAGCTCCATACACTTAAGTATGAAAAAGTTATTAGCGCCAGAAGATGGAAAAATGAAAAAAAAAATTTGTACAGGAGGTTTTAATTTTTGTAAATGCATGAAAACATTATAAAACCATTACAAATATGGTATCTCCATGATTGTACTGACCCAAAGGATAAAGAAGACATGTAATTTATGGTGAACAGTGAAAGCTGTAAAATCCAAACCCATTAATTGGTGCAAATGCATTTTTTCATCATTTTAACTGCATTCAGAATTTTTTGCCAGCTTCCCAGTACATGATATGGAATATTAAAGCATCAATATGAATTGTAATTTGTTATGCAGAAAACAAGCTCTTTACAAGGAAACAGTGAAAAATAAAAGCGCAAAAATAAAAAATGGCCAGTTTGTTAAGAGATTAAATGGAGCTCTGCTGTTTACATTTCTGTAAAGGGGAGCTCTTTTGTGAACATTACATTAAAGGGGACTCTAGTGTGGACATTTCATTAAAGGAGGGCTTTGCTGTGGTCATTTTTGTAAAGGGGGCTCTGCTATGGAAATTTCTGTAAAGGGGACTCTGCTGTGGACATTTTTGTAAACAGGATCTCTGCTGTAGACATTAAATTAACAGGGTCTCTGCTGTGGATATTACATAAAAAGTGGGCTCTGATTTGGACATTTCATTAAAGGGGGCCTCTGCTGTGCACATTTCTATAAAGGGGAGCTCTGCTGTGGACATTTTTAAATGAGGTGTGGCTTCTGCTGGACATGTTATTACAGTAGCAGTTGCATTTCTTAGCCCTAGGGCTTATACTTGAGTCAATAACTTTTTTTGTGGTAAAATTAGGAGTCTTGGCTTATACGCAAGTATTTACAGTTTGAGGGGGAGTTCAGCTGAAGAGCGCACAGAGGCTGGACCAGCCAGAGGTAGCAGTCCACATCTCCTACACTGTCTGGGAGATTTGGTCTGAACGGTAGTGGGTGGGTGGTTGGTAGGGAATGTGGGTGGTAGTTAGGGAATGTGATTGGAATGTGATTCCTAGATAGATGAGTTATAAGAGCACGTTTGAAGTTCATAATTACAAGATTAGTACAAGATTAAGGATATAGAGGAGTAGTACTTAAACCCTAACATCTGGGCACATGTTGGTTTGGATGCTGGGGGGCCCTAGTCATGTGAACAGCCCTGGGCTATTGGGACACTTAATCCGCCACTCACAGGCTGAGCCCTCTTCACAAAGCCCAGTTGTTTGCTTCCTTTTTGCATCAAAAACCCTCCGGTAACACGCATGATCAGTGCTATCACCAATGGCAGGTGTGACGTGGGCATCACACTTTTTCAAATCAACCCTTTCCCTAGAACGATATAAACATAAACAAATAAAATCATAAATATTTTAGATATGAACAGGTCCCAAAAGTCCCGATCTTTCACATTATAAAAATGGCTGTTCCTGGTGTTTAACCCAGCAACAGAAAATAGCACAAACATGTCTAAAACACAACTTTTTCGTAATTTCTCAACACATAAAAAATGTAACAAAAATTAGCAATGAAAACGTCAGGGCAAAAAAATTAAACCTTAACCCCTTAACGCTGAAGCCACTTTTCACCTTCCTGACACGGCCCATTTTTTAAAATCTGACATGTGTCTATTTAAGTGGTTATAACTTTGGAACGCTTTAACATATGCAGTTGATTTTGAGATTGTTTTTTCATGACACATTGTACTTCATGTTGGTTGAGAAATTTAATCAATATATTTAGTATTTATTTATGAAATAAATGGAAATTTGGCAAAATTTTTGAAAAAAACAATGTTTTCCAAATTCAAAATTTTCTACTTTTTGAAAAGTTGGTCATATCACTAAAATAACTTGATAACTAACATTTTCCATATGTCTGCTTTAACTTGGCATCATTTTTCAAACATCTTTTCCTTTTTTAGGATGTTAGGAGGCTTATAACTTTAGGTGCAATTTTTCAGATTTTCATGAAAATCATCAAAACCTACTTTTGGAGGGTCAATTTAGTTAGAAGTGACTTTATAAGGCCTACATGACAGAAAACCCCCACAAATGACACCATTTCAGAAACTACACCCCTCAAAATATTCAAAACAACCTTTGGGAATTTTGTTAACCCTATGAGCGTTTCATGAGGGTGAAAGATAAATGAAAGTGAAATTACAGAAATGTAATTTTATCTTACTATAGATTCATTGAACACTAAAATTTGCACCTTCACAATGGGTTAAAAAGGAAAATGCATTTTACAATGTTGGGGGCAATTCCTCCTGAGTATGCAAATACCCATTTTGTCACTGTACCCTGCTGTACGGGCACAGGGGGGCACTTGGAAGGGAAAGAGCATTGTTTCGTTTTTGCAGGGCAAATATGGCTGAAAAAGTTTTCATGTGTCAGGATGCATTTGGAAAGCCATAATGGTACCAAAACAGAGGAAAGCCCCAACATGAGACACCATTTTGGAAAGTACACCCCTTGGAGAGTTTAGCAAGGTGTAATTTGTGTAGTTGCCCCAACAGTTGTTTGATTCAATTAGGCCCCAAAAGGGAAAAAAGGTGAAAATTTTCTCAAAAAAGTCACTTTTACCCCAAATTTTTGTAAGCCACAAGGGATAAAAGATGAAACAACCCCCATAAATGTGTAAAACTATTTCTCCTAAGCACAGAACTGCACCACTTTTGCATATAAAGTGTTGTATGGGTACACAGTGGGCCTCAGAAGGGAAAGAGGGCCGTTGGCCTTTAAGAAGCCAGATATGACAATCATCCTTTACAAGTGTCAGGATGCATTTGGAGAGCCCTAGTGGTACCAAAACAGAGGGGAACCCCAACAAGTGTCACCATTTTGGAAAGTGCACCCTTTGGAGAATTTAGCAAGGTGTAATATGTGTATTTTCCCCTACAGGTGTTTGTTTCAATTAGGTCCCAAAAAGGACAAATATGAACATTTTCCCAAAAAAGTAACTTTTACGGCAATTTTTTGTATCCCATAAGGCATTAAAGATGAAACAACCCCAAAAAATGTGTACTAGCATTTCTCCCGAGTATAAAATTGCCCCACACATGCAAATAAAATGTTGTATGGGTACGCAGTGAAGCTCAGAAGGGAAAGAGGGGCGTTGGCCTTTTAGAAGCCAAATTTGACAGACATCCTTTACATATGTCAGGATGCATTTAGGGAGCTGTAGTGGTACCAAAACAGAGCGGAACCCCAACAAGTATCACCATTTTGGAAAGCACACTCCTTAGAGAATTTAGCAAGGTGTAATATGTGTATTTGTCCGTAAAGTTGTTTGATTTAATTAGGACTTAAATAGGAAAAAGGTGAAAATTTTCTTATAAAGGTCATTGTACCCCTAATTTTTTATAGCCACAAGGGATAAAAATATGTAATAACCCCCCAAAATGTGTAGACCTATTTCTCTCGAGTGTAGAAGTACCCCACATGTGTATATAAAATGTTGTATGGGCGCACAGTAAAAGGGAAGGGGGATGTTTGCCTTTTATAAGCCAAATTTGACAGAAATGTTTGACATGCATTTGGAGAACCCTAGCGGTATAAAACAGATAAGAATCCGAAAAGTGACCCTAATCTTTGAACGCACACCCCTTAGAGAATTTTGCAATGTGCAATATATGTATTTGCTCCTACAGGTGAATGATCCAATTAGGCCCTAAACATAAAAAAGGTGAACATTTTCCTATAAATGTCACTTTACCCCTAGTTTTTGTAAGCCACAAGGGATAATATATTAAATAACCCCGAAAAAGGTGTAAAACTATTTCTCCCGAGTGTAGAAGTACCCCACATGTGCATATAAAATGCTTTATGGGCGCACAGTAGAGGAAAAGAGGGATGTTTGTCTTTTAGAGGCCAAATTTGCAAGAAATCCTTCACATGTGTCAGGATACATTTGGAGAGCCGTAGTGGTACCAAAACAGAGGAAAACCCGAAAAGTGACCCTAATTGTTGAATGTACACCCCTTGGGGAATATAGCAATGTGTAATATGTGGTGTAGTGTAATACACGTGGTGAAATGAGCATTTTGAACATATAGGTGGTTTCCAAATATGATGTGCAATGGAGTCCAAGATGGAAATTGCAATTATTTCTGGATAGTTCAGTGCCCGTTATGTGGCGCCCCTTATGAAATAATGGAGGGTTATAGGGAGCAACGGGACCTAACAGTTGTTACAATTATTCATTTTACCTAAATGAATTCACAACAGGTTGGGCGTGAATTGTGAATGTGTTGCGTATAAGGAGGTAGATGATACCAAGGGACCAACTAAACTTTTGTCACTCTGGAGGTGTCGCAGGTCTCTTAGTAGTATATAGTGTCCATCCCAACTCCTCTTTTGGAACAGACTCTTTATTGAGTCCTACAATTAGAAGCAGCAGAATTCACTGGGAAAATGCTGTCCTGGCAAAACACAGGAACATCTAAACCAGAGGTACTGGGGCCCCGTCCTTCTTGTCCCAATATTAGTTTCCTAATACCTTCCTCTTGAAAACGGAGAAATGATACGGCAGGACCTGCACATTGGAACAGCACGTAAGAGTTGTACAGCGTAATCTGTACAATGTGCACGGCCAGCGCTTTTGTACCATTTCTTCGTTTTCCGTAGGGAAATTATTGCCAAGTGTTGCTCTTATTCACCCTAGCGATGCCCATTGTGACGAATATTGCTGCTTTTGGCTGGACCATTCTGGTCCATGGGGCAGGATGGATGGCCGTCAGGATCAGCCGCCATCTTGCCCCGATCACTGTGTCTGTACAGTGTGGGCAAGTCACTACCCACCGCACCGTTCTATGACAACGCACGTTGGGAATAGGCTATACAATCTTTATTTATTTTTTAAGCAATTTAAACAAATAAGGGTTTATTTTTTGCGAGACGAGATGCACTGTAAAAAAAACCTTCATTTTAGTGGGTTTTTAGTTTATTGAAGCAATTTTATTAACTTTTTACGTGTGGAGGAAAATAAAATCATCAATTCTTGTTTTGGATTTTTAGCATTTTTTTGGGGGGTGTTCACTGTAGCATAACAATAATATATTATCTTTATTCTACGGATCACTACGATTACGGTGATACCTCATTTATATAGTTTATTTTATATTTGTCCAATTTTATTGAAGGAAAACTAGAATAGAAAAAATTGCATTTGTTTTAGTATTGTCATTTTTATAGCAGCATAACTATAGTATTTTTTGATTGACGGAGCTGGTTGTGAGCTTATTTTTTGCGTGACAAGTTGTTCTTTTCAGTGGTATCATTTTGGTGCTTGTAACTTTTTTGGATCACTTTTTAGAACATTTTTTGTAAAGCAATTTGATAAAAAGTTTTAATTTTTGGCAAGTTTTTGGGGTTTTTTTTCTACCATGTTCACCGAGCGGGTCCAATTATGATTAGGATTTATTGTACAGATTGTTACGGACGCAGCGATACCAAATAAGTGAGGTTTTTTGTGATTTAGTGTTTTTTATACTTTATTACTTTTGTACAGGGAAATGTGGTGTTTGGGGGGACTTTCACTTTCTTTTATTATTTATTTTTATTTAAAAAAACTTTATTTATTATTGTTTTTTTTTACAGTAACTTACATTTTAGCTTGAACAAGTGATCTTCTGATCACTTGTTCAAGCTCTTTTACAGGTTACACAGTGCAATACAGAAGTATTGCACTGTGTAATGTAAGACACTGAGCATGCTACGCATGCCCAGTGTCTTACAGCCGGGTCCTGCCAGGAGGCACGGACCCGGCACCGGGAGGAAGATCGCGCAGCCCCGGGCACCGGCAGTCCCGGGGCTGCGATCGGAGCTGCGGACCCCCCCGGTAAGTGCCGCGGGGGGGTCCGATTGACATCAAATACTTTTTAAATGCCTCTAACACGCCGCGGTCAGCGCGACCGCGGCGTGTTAGGGGTTAACACCCGCGATCGGAGAAATCTCCGATCGCGGGTGTTAGAGGCGGGTGTCGGCTATAATATATAGCCGACACCCGCAGCTTCTGGCGCCGGCTCCGTTTAGGAGCCGGTGCCAGAAGCTTGACGTAATAGTACTGCATTTTGCGGGAACGCACCTCCCGCGATGCAGTACTATTACGTCAAATGTCGGGAAAGGGTTAAACAGTTTCATACAATGTAGTATAAAAAGATTATGGCAAAAGAAATAATTTTTTTTGTACAAAAGATTAAAATTTTTCAATAATAAGTCTATAAAACACAATAAAACCTGTAATAATTGGTATCATTGTGATCATACTTATCCATATAATTAAGGTTGAGGTGTCATTAGGAGCACACAGTGAAAACCGTCAAAACAGAGCCCACAAGAAAATGGCACAAATTTGTTTTATCACTAGAAAGGACAATTTGTTACGCAGAAAACAACCCTTCATACAGCTACGTACATTTAAAACCAAAAAAGTTATGGACTTTTGAAGGTGGGGGAACAAAAAATGAAAACACAAAACCAAAAACTAAATTATGATAACTTTGAAACAGCTTTACATATCATAACAATTCAAACATAGTGAGACTATAATTTTATAGGATAACTTCCAGGGCATGATATGGTGCCATAAAGTAAGTATACATGCGACATTTTCATTTTCAAGTCACAAATCTGCTATAAGCATTTAGAGGTTTCCACGCTGTCCTTGCAACGGCCCTAAGTAGAAAGAAATATATAGAAAAGAAGATTATAGAACTTAAACCTTCTATTTTTTACATTTGTTACAAAAAACAGAAATATAGCTTTTTCACTTTGGAACTCAACATTTATTAAATGTAACACAGCTGAGTAAAATTGTACCCCACTTGTATATGTAACCCATTTCCAGGCAATTATCATACTTGATGGACATTTTGGAGTCAGAGCTATTTTTATATTCTTGATATGTACAACGTCTGCCGTAGAATTGATGACAAGTGCAGGTGCCACCTAAGCTTCCCAGAGGGTACATCATTAGACTGGAGCCTCCTGATATATCCAGTCCGGCCCAAAGGGCTAGGTTTAATTCATACGTATGATTAACAACCCCCAATGTGTATGTGTGTTTTTCTATTTTCTTCTTATGATGGCAGTCAGTGGATAACATGGTCTTTATCTAATCCACATACACGGCTAAAGAAAAAGTTACATTATTTTATGCTATAGATCAGTTAAGAAAAAGAAAAGGACAATTTAAAATTCTAATTTTATCGAAGTGCGTAGTTCATGTGTTAGTATAGTTGTATGCAGTCATGAAGGGGTTAAAGAAGAACATTGCCATCTTACCTTTTACTCTGGTGCTGAAAAAGACACTGTAACATCTAAACTATTAATTGTCTTTATTTATAGTGATGAATGCTGGTGACAGTGGAATTTCATTACTGAAAGTAAGAACAAATGAAGACCAGTGGGTTTGGGTTGAAGCCAGCCCTCCCATACTATACAGAAATGGATGCTCAGATTATGTTGTTATTCCACAACAAGCTCAGAGGTAAGAAATCTCAGACCTAATTTATTTTAAATATTGTTAATATATAATTAATTACATATTATTTTTATCATTCAGCCATTTCAGAATGTGATGGTACCTAGTTGTTAAAAAATCTTGGCCCACATTTATCAAAGCCCCTGCACCTGTCTGTCTGACTTTGCACATTCTTTTTAGTGCAAACTGCTTGCACATGTATTTATAAAGTGTCAGAGACACGTGTCACGGCTGCAACATGCCCAATGCAACACAAAATTCTGCACATAAAAGGGGTCTTCTGGTGCACAGTTGGACCATGCGACACATTTATCATGCAGTGTCCGAGAGAATTGCGTTGCACACTCTGGGGCACATTTACTTATCAGTCCTGCGCGATCCCCTGAAGTCTGACTGGAATGCACATCTGCCAAGATTCATGAAGATCGTGTGCCCAATATCCTGCATCTGTCGCTTCCCCGCTCGAAGTCCGCTTCGGTCCGCCGAAGTTCACCTTCTTCTTCCTGCTTCATGTAAGTGCATTGTCTTGCGACACAAATTGAATCTTAAATCCTGCGCTCAGTCCGAATTGGTCGGATCGCCATGCTCCCCCCCCCCCCCCATTTCTGTCACATAAAAAAGTTGGCGCCAAAATCCAGTTGCATACTAAATACCTGCCACAGCGGTGCAAATCCTGAAAATGTCGGGAAGGCCACCGGAAATGCGATCCGCCAACCTCTAGTAAATAAGCCCCACTATGTTAAAGGTGCACCAAAGAAAGTTGATGCATACTTCCCAAGCAGTGTAGGGGGCGCCAGGTTCATGAAGAATGTGCGCCAGTATTCCTGAGTCTGGTGCCCCCTTCACACTACACAGGAAAACTGCACTACTTATAATGAATGTCAGCCATTGCTTCAGACATGCCATGCAGCCAGCTCTTTTTAAGATTTCTTCTGACATACCTTCCATATGAGCTGTACTTGTTCATTCTATTTCTAATTGCATTGTAAGAACATGAACATTTACCATGCTCACTCAGATCTATGAGATATTTTTGTGCAATTAAAACATAATACCTTAAACTAATTAAAAACATTTACCATTTCCTGACCCTCTGAACTTTTCTATACTTAGTTAAGTTATACTTACTGGTTAATGGGCTGGATAGATGTCTTTTTTGCAGGATGAGCTGACATTTTCATTGATACCAATTTGGTAGGTGTATAACCTTTTGATCACTATTTATTTTACACTCTGCAGCCCATTTTGACAGAAAAAAACTGAAATGTAGATATTTTTGCTAATTTATTACACAAGGAAAAACTTAAATATTACATGGCTATAAGTATTCAGACCCTTTTCTGTGACACTCATATTTATCTCACATGCTGTCCATACTTATTTATCTCACATCCTGTCTATATAAGACCTTGCAGTTCACAGTGCATGTCAGAGAACATGAGAATCATGAGGTCTAAGGAACTGCCCAAAAGAGCTCAAAGATAGAATTGCGGCAAGGCATAGATCTGGCCAATGTTACAAAAGAATTTCTGCAGCCTGGGTGAGAGAAGTAAAGAAGAACCCCAATATCACTGTGGAGGAGCTCTATAGATGCAGTAGGAAGATGGGAGAAAGTTCCACAAAGTCAACTATTACTGCAGCCCTCCACCAATGGGGGCTTTATGGCAGAGTGTGCTGATGGAAGCCTCCACTCAGTGCAAGACATATGAAAGCCTGCATGTAGTTTGCAAAAAAACAGTAAAACATGGTAATGGCAGCATCATGCTATGGGGGTGTTTTTCAGATGCAGGGACAAGACCACTGATTACAATTGAGGGAAAGATGAAAGCAGCCAAGTACAGAGATATCCTGGATGAAAACCTCTTCCAGGGTGCTTGGGACCTCAGACTGGGCCAAAGGTTCACCTTTCAACAAGACAATGACCCTTAGCACACTGCTAAAATAACAAAGCAGTGGCTTCACAACTACTCTGTGACCATTCTTGACTGACCCAGCCAGAGCCCTGACCTAAACCCAATTGAGCATCTCTGGGGACACTTGAAAATGGTCTCCACCAACGTTCACCATCTAATATTTCATTTTTTCTTGTTTAATAAATTAGCAAAATTATCTACATTTCTGTTTGGAGTGCAGTGTGTACATTAATGAGCAAAAAAAGAACATTTTTGATCTTACCAACAGGCTGCAATGAAACAAAGAGTAAAATATTTAAAGGGGTCTGAATACGCTCTGTACCCACTGTATTGTGCATTCAAGGAAAGAAAGGGGATTAGAAATTTAAATTACATGTCCTTCGGACACCTGAGGTTGCACTTTATTTACAAATTGGGGTATGATGACCGTAGCCTAGATGGCGGTACAAATGCTATTTAAGTGCCGTCGTCTTGTTTGTTTGCAGCACTTAAATGGTTCACATCTGCAATAGGTGCCAGCATCAATCATGGATGTTAGCAGCTGGAGTCGGGTCTATATAACAGTAGACAGCCGTCCTGTATGAAGAGGCTTAAAATCATGGTTAACAACTAGAGATGAGCGAACATGCTCGTCCGAGCTTGATGCTCGTTCGAGCATTAGCGTACTCGAAACTGCTCGTTGCTCGGACGAATACTTCGCCCGCTCGAGAAAATGGCAGCTCCCGCCGTTTTGCTTTTTGGCGGCCAGAAACAGAGCCAATCACAAGCCAGGAGACTCTGCACTCCACCCAGCATGACGTGGTACCCTTACACGTCGATAGCAGTGGTTGGCTGGCCAGATCAGGTGACCCTGGGATAGACTAGCCGCTGCCCGCGCTGCTCGGATCATTCTGTGTCTGGATGCCGCTAGGGAGAGAGCTGCTGCTGGTCAGGGAAAGCGTTAGGGTGTTCTATTAGCTTACTGTTAGGCAGGAGTGATTCTCCAAGAACCCAACAGCCCTTCTTAGGGCTACAATAACGTTCTACTTTTTTTTTTTTTTATTTGCATCTAGTACCATTTTGTGAGGAATTAGCAGGGGGACTTGCTACCGTTGTGTTTAGCTCTTAGTGGCACACATATCCACCTCAAACACCAAAGTGGGAAAATTTAGTAGGGGTTGGATTTCAATTAGGCACAGTCTGCCATTTTTCCTTTTTTATTTTACGTTTATTTTGTTTAATAACTCAGTGTCATCTCATCTGGCATAGTAGTGTGCTTTCATACTTGGCTAGAAAATAGCCATAGGAGAATCCAAACGGCTTACGCTTACAGTAGCGTTATATATTTGATTTCTGGTTGATCTGCTGGTGGCTGTACTTGCTGCAGTGCATCTACTAGCCAATTGTGAGCAATTTGTAGTGAGACTTGCGACCGCTGTGTTTTGCGCTTAGTGACGCACATATCCATTGCAAAGACCGAAGTGGGAAAATTTAGTAGGGGTTGGATTTCAATTAGGCACAGTCTGCCATTTGTCCTTTTTTATTTTACGTTTATTTTGTTTAATAACTCAGCGTCATCTCATCTGGCATAGTAGTGTGCTTTCATACTTGGCTAGAAAATAGCCATAGGAGAATCCAAACGGCTTACGCCTACAGTAGCGTTATATATTTGATTTCTGGTTGATCTGCTGGTGGCTGTACTTGCTGCAGTGCATCTACTAGCCAATTGTGAGCAATTTGTAGTGAGACTTGCGACCGCTGTGTTTTGCGCTTAGTGACGCACATATCCATTGCAAAGACCGAAGTGGGAAAATTTAGTAGGGGTTGGATTTCAATTAGGCACAGTCTGCCATTTGTCCTTTTTTATTTTACGTTTATTTTGTTTAATAACTCAGCGTCATCTCATCTGGCATAGTAGTGTGCTTTCATACTTGGCTAGAAAATAGCCATAGGAGAATCCAAACGGCTTACGCCTACAGTAGCGTTATATATTTGATTTCTGGTTGATCTGCTGGTGGCTGTACTTGCTGCAGTGCATCTACTAGCCAATTGTGAGCAATTTGTAGTGAGACTTGCGACCGCTGTGTTTTGCGCTTAGTGACGCACATATCCATTGCAAAGACCGAAGTGGGAAAATTTAGTAGGGGTTGGATTTCAATTAGGCACAGTCTGCCATTTGTCCTTTTTTATTTTACGTTTATTTTGTTTAATAACTCAGCGTCATCTCATCTGGCATAGTAGTGTGCTTTCATACTTGGCTAGAAAATAGCCATAGCAATAGGATAGCATCGTTTGGTTTTAAAAACTCAAAAACACAAAAAAAAAAAAAAACACAAAAAAAAGTTAAAAAAAAATTAAAGCTATAACTCTCATTTTAAAAATGTTTAACCCGAGGGCTAGGGGTAGAGGACGAGGGCGGGGACGTGGGCGTCCAACTACTGCAGGAGTCAGAGGCCGTGGTCCTGGCCGGGGTGAGACACCACCTGCTTATGAGGGAGCAGGGGAACGCCGCAGAGCTACACTCCCTAGGTTCATGTCTGAAGTTACTGGGACTCGTGGTAGAGCACTGTTGAGGCCAGAACAGTGCGAACAGGTGATGTCGTGGATTGCTGACAATGCTTCGAGCAATTTGTCCACCAGTCAGTCTTCCACGCAGTCCACCCATGTCACCGAAATCGCCACTCCTCCAGCTCCTGCACCTCAGCCTCCTCCCCCCCAGTCTGCCCCCTCCCAGGAAAATTTGGCATTTGAACCGGCATACTCTGAGGAACTGTTTTCTGGACCCTTCCCACAGTCACAAACCACTTGTCCGGTTGCTGCTGAGCAATTTTCCGATGCCCAGGTTTTCCACCAGTCACAGTCTGTGGGTGATGATGACCTTCTTGACGTAGTGGAAGTGTGTAAAGAGGTGTCCGACGATGAGGAGACACGGTTGTCAGACAGTGGGGAAGTTGTTGTCAGGGCAGGAAGTCCGAGGGGGGAGCAGACTGAGGGATCGGAGGATGATGAGGTGACAGACCCAAGCTGGGTTGAGAGGCCGGGTGAACACAGTGCTTCTGAGACGGAGGAGAGTCCTCGACCAGAACAGGTTGGAAGAGGCAGTGGTGGGGCCAGACGGAGAGGCAGGGCCAGAGCTGGTGCATCAGCGCCAAATGTGTCAACTAGTGAAGCTCCCGTGGCGAGGGCTCTTGCGGCGAGGGCTAGATCTTCAGAAGTCTGGAGGTTCTTTAAGGAAACACCGGATGACCGACGGACTGTGGTGTGCAACATTTGCCAAACCAGGCTCAGCAGGGGTTCCACCACTACTAGCTTAACTACCACCAGTATGCGCAGGCATATGAATGCTAAACACCCCACTCAGTGGCAACAAGCCCGTTCACCTCCGGCCGTGCACACCACTGCTCCTTCCCCTGTGTCAGCTGATAGTCAGCCCCCTGCCCAGGACCCTGCCATAAAAACCCCATCGTCGCCTCCACGATCCTCCACAGCATCCACCAGCGTTCAGCTCTCCATACCCCAGACGCTGGAGCGGAAACGCAAATATAGTGCAACCCACCCGCACGCCCAAGCCCTTAATGTGCACATCTCCAGATTGCTCAGCCTGGAGATGCTGCCCTATAGGCTAGTAGAGACCGAGGCCTTTCGCAACCTCATGGCGGCGGCCGCCCCTCGGTATTCGGTCCCCAGCCGCCACTACTTTTCCCGATGTGCCGTCCCAGCCCTGCACCAGCACGTGTCAGACAACATCACCCGTGCCCTGACCAACGCCGTTTCTGACAAGGTCCACCTGACCACGGACACGTGGACGAGTGCTGCCGGGCAGGGCCACTATATAACGCTGACGGCACATTGGGTTAACTTGGTGGAGGCTGGGACCGAGTCTGACCCTGGGGCTGGTCATATACTGCCGACGCCGAGGATTGCGGGGCCTACCTTGGTCCAGGTGTTTCAGGCCTACTATGCCTCCTCCTCCTCCCACCCCTCCTCCACCTCCTCCTCCGAACTACCATCCGTGGGCACGGCGCCATCAGTCGGTAGCTCTAGGCACAGCAGCAGTGCCGTTGCTAAGCGACAGCAGGCGGTGCTCAAACTGCTGAGCCTAGGCGATAAAAGGCACACCGCCCAAGAGCTATTACAGGGCATCACGGCGCAGACTGATCTGTGGCTGGCACCGCTGAACCTGAAGCCAGGCATGGTTGTGTGTGACAACGGCCGTAACCTGGTGGCGGCTCTGCAACTCGGCAGACTGACACATGTGCCATGCCTGGCCCATGTGTTAAATCTGATAGTTCAGCGTTTCCTCAAGACATACCCCAATCTGTCAGATTTGCTCACGAAGGTGCGCCGCATCTGTGCGCATTTCAGGAAGTCCAGCACAGATGCTGCCACTCTCAGGGCAGCGCAGCGCCGCCTCCAACTACCCGCTCACCGACTGTTGTGCGACGTGCCCACGAGGTGGAATTCAACACTGACCATGTTATCCAGAGTTTACCAGCAGCGCCGAGCCATTGTAGACTGCCAGATGTCAACTTCCACCAGAACTGGTAGTCAGGTCAGTCAGCTTCCTCAAGTCTACAATGAGGAGTGGACGTGGATGTCTGATATCTGTCAGGTGCTGAGTAACTTTGAGGAGTCAACACAGATGGTCAGTGGCGATGCCGCCATCATCAGCCTCACCATCCCGCTGCTTGGCCTGTTGAAAAACTCTCTGATCAGCATGAAGTCGGAAGCTTTGCGCTCGTCACAAGGGGGAAGAAGATTCCCTTGTTGATAGCCAAAGCACCCTTAGGTCTGTTTCTCAGCGCATATCGGAGGAGGTGGAGGTGGAGGAGGATGAGGAGGAAAAGGAGGAGAATGTTGGCGAGACACAAGAGGGGACCATTGTTGAGTCCTTCACTGTTCAGCGTGTATGGGCAGAAGAAGAGGAGTTGGAGGTGTTGGAGGAGGAGGAAATGGACAGTCAGGCAAGTGAGGGGAGTGAATTCTTACGCGTTGGTACTCTGGCGCATATGGCAGATTTCATGCTAGGCTGCCTATCCCGTGACCCTCGCGTTCAAAGAATTTATTCCAGCACCGATTACTGGGTGTTCACTCTCCTGGACCCACGGTACAAGCAAAATCTTTCCACTCTCATCCCTGCAGAGGAAAGGAGTGTGAGAATGCATGAATACCAGCAGGCCCTGGTTCACAAGCTGAAACAGTATTTCCCTTCTGACAGCGCTAGCGGCAGAGTGCGTAGTTCTGCGGGACAAGTAGCGAGGGAGAGTAGGCGAGCAGGCAGCTTGTCCAGCACTGGCAAGGGTACGCTTTACAAGGCTTTTGCCAGCTTTATGTCACCCCAGCAAGACACTGTCACCTGTCCCCAGTCTCGGCAGAGTAGGGCTGATCTTTACAGAAAGAAGGTGAGGGAGTACGTAGCTGACCATACCATCGTCCTAAATGATCACACAGCTCCCTACAACTACTGGGTTTCAAAGCTGGACATGTGGCACGAACTGGCGCTGTACGCCTTGGAGGTTCTTGCCTGCCCTGCCGCTAGCGTCTTGTCCGAGCGGGTTTTCAGTGCAGCTGGTGGCATCATCACTGATAAGCGTACACGCCTGTCGACTGACAGCGCTGACAGGCTGACGCTTATTAAGATGAATAAAGCCTGGATTTCTCATAATTTCCAATCTCCACCAGGTGAAGGAAGCTCAACCTGAATAATTGATCCACTCCTCCTCCTCCTCATTTTCCTCCTTCTCCTCCTCTTTGTACAGTAAAGCAGAGGAAACTGGCTATTTTTTGACAGGGCCCACTGGCTCTAGCTATAGTACTTTATGCATTTAATTTTTCTGGAGGGCCACCGACCCGGTCCTCTGTTTTAAACAATTTTTGGGAGTGCCACATACAGGCACTCAATCTATTCAATTTTTCTGGAGGGCCACCTACCTGCTCCTCTGGTTTGAAAACTTTTTGGGACTGCCACATACAGGCACTCAATCTATTCAATTTTTCTGGAGGGCCACCTACCTGCTCCTCTGGTTTGAAAACGTTTTGGGACTGCCACATACAGGCACTCAATCGATTCAATTTTTCTGGAGGGCCACCTACCTGCTCCTCTGGTTTGAAAACTTTTTGGGACTGCCACATAAAGGCACTCAATCTATTCTATTTTTCTGGAGGGCCACCTACCTGCTCCTCTGGTTTGAAAACTTTTTGGGACTGCCACATACAGGCACTCAATCGATTCCATTTTTCTGGAGGGCCACCTACCTGCTCCTCTGGTTTGAAAACTTTTTGGGACTGCCACATACAGGCACTCAATCTATTCTATTTTTCTGGAGGGCCACCTACCTGCTCCTCTGGTTTGAAAAATTTTTGGGACTGCCACATACAGGCACTATCCAAATTAAATTGTCTCCATAGCAGCCTCCACACGTTGTCTCCATTGCTACCTCCAAAAGTCGTCCATATAGCTGCCTCCATACATCGTCCCTTTATCAAACGAGGTGTGTCAGGCAGAAATTTGGGTTGTTTTCATGGATTCCACATCAAAGTTGTTAACTTTGTCGCCACCCAGCTGTGTTATCCACAAAATATACTAATAAACTTTTATCATTTACCAATATTATTTCAGCGCTTCTTGCGCATCTGTTTACATTCCCCTCACCCGCCATATCCCAAACTTATAAGAACACTACTACACTTGATCTTATACAAAAGGTTCTTAGAAGTGCTGTTTGGGGAGTAGCCTAGAGACAGGGGCTTGGATTGGCGAAAGCTCGCCTGGCAGCGGAGCGCCAGCTCCATGCCAAGATCCAACTAACATAGTTTTAACTGCAGCACCTTTAATCTACTACTAGTTCACTGCCTCCATACATGGTCCCCTTATCAAACGAGCTGTGTCAGGCAGAATTTTGGGTTGTTTTCATGGCTTCCATGTTAACTTTGTCGCCACCCTGCTGTGTAATCCACAAAATATACTGGCAAACTTTTATCATGTACCGATATTATTTGAGCGCTTCTTGCTCACCTCCTTTGGTTCCTCTCTGCCACCCATTGGTTTGAAGCCTGAGTCCATTTAGGGTATGTCGCCATGACACTCTCTAGCCTGCCGCTGCTGCCTCTGCATGCCGTCCCCTATAGTGTCAGGGTCAATTATTGGATGTTTTAGATGCTATCTAGCTTCATTCTGTCACTCTGTCATGGCCATGCTGTTGCCCATAATTTTGGCATAATGGTGCGATTATGCAGCCTCAGAGGCATCCATGCATGCTGCCCCTGCTGTTTCCTGTCCATTTCCGTGGTGTTTCCATCCTTTTCTGAGGTTCCCAGGTGTTTGGCCAAGCTTCCCTGTGCAGAGCCTTGGTCCCCTTGAAAAATGCTCGAGTCTCCCATTGACTTCAATGGGGTTCGTTATTCGAGACGAGCACTCGAGCATCGGGAAAAGTTCGTCTCGAATAACGAGTACCCGAGCATTTTAGTGCTCGCTCATCTCTATTAACAACCAAGCACCATACATGTATGGTTTGTGCACTTTCTCATGACCCTATGGAAAAGTATATTGGGCCACAAAACCATAATCACCACAGGTCTGCAGAAAAATTATGTAAAAGGAAACAAAATTTTACTAAATGTATTCTTACTATTTGTTTTGTTTTGTTAAATTTCAGGGATGATGAGGCTCAAACAAAAAAGCAGACCATGCTTGGAATGAAAGGAAGTAGAGATGTTCCTCTGAATAATATTTTAGGTGAATCACCAGCATTATTGAAACCACCTCACACATGGGAGAAACATGAGAAGGAAGATATCAAGATGAAGTTTAATACAACGAAGACTGACTCTTTTTTGCATGAGGAAAACTACTTACCTAGACCTTTTTCCAGCATGCAGAATCACTGTAATACCAGCAGTGGATGGACACTAAAGAATCCTATTGGGTCTCGGTCAGGACACCAGTTAATAGGCTCAAGTCGATCCGGGAGACCTTTTTACAACATGGACCAAGGTCATGCTGGAGTACACCTGACAGGTCATCCCCATCGTGGAGGTGTTGAGAATTTCCAGGCATACCATGGTCTACAGCAGCATTCTGTACAGCCTTACCCTTCAGATGCAATAAAAATGGAAAATGCTTTTGTAACTCCAGATATCTTATATGACTCAGGTTTGCCTATGAACATTCCCATCAAAATTGAAAATGACTCAGATTCTGAGGGCAGGTCTGAACCTTACACAAAGCAACATAGTCATGGATGGGCCAGTGAGAGTAATGTCCTGAAGAGAACTTTGATGGACTCGCCTGAAGGGCTTCATCTTAAGACTGAATCTAGACTCAATGGGCCTCATTTGTGCTTGAAACCAAAGCATCATATGCATTCTACTCACAGAGGACATTGTTTTGTACCACCTGCGCACATGAACCATATTAACACAAGTAGGCCTTATAAAGGTCTGTACAATAAGGATCCAACTCAATTTTATCCTCAGAAATGCAACTACCTAGACAGCATACTGAGCCAACAAGGGGCAGATTGTTTAAGTAGTGCACTGTATGCATCAGATGATAAAAATCTGGGGGACCAATCTTATAAGATGCAATGTGAGGCTAAGACTCATAACATTGTTCAGAATATCAAGCGTGAGCCCCTGGATTCACCTCCATGGATTGAGAGCGAACAGGATCCAGTACCTGCACTCTACCAAAAAAACCAATTAATGGGTTTTTTACCTGGCCAGATGCCACATAACGCGACTGAATTTGCATATATTTAATACATTTAGCATTTCTTATTTGAATTTTCGATAAAAATAATATATTGCACTATTGAACCTAAGGTCTCTTTTTTATACAGTACATGTATAGCTTACACTGTGGTTAAATTGCAGACGGTGCTTAAAAACCCTTATGTACTGTGCAGACATTTTGAAAACTGCTTTGTTTTTCTTAAGAAGAGGAACTATTTTTCCTATGTGTTACCACTTATGATAAAAAAAGTTTTTGCTTCTGTGGAAAATGATTTTATGAGATGTTTTATGAAATGTTCCCACATTTTGTATGTTTTATAAGTCATTATGGCATTTCCTTAAAGGGTGTGTTTTTTTTTTTTTGAAAGTCCTTTCTTTTGAATGAGGGATGACAGTATTAACAATTTGGATTACACTGATTTTGCCTTGATGAATATTGGACTGAATGTATTTGATTGGCACCTTACCAATAAGAAAACTGACAGAGACAGGCCACATTAATATATGATTTTCTCTAGCAAGATATAGACTGATATTTGCTTTGGCTTTTTCCATTTTTTTCTGAAGTATTTATAGAAAACTGTCAGACATGTATATGTACTATGGTAAAGTTACAATAGATTCACTGATTCTGAGTTAAAAGCAGAAATTGTGGCCAAAAGGAGTGAAACAAATAAATATTCTGTTTGCATTATCATCTGACTGTTGGTTACTGCACAAATAAAAACAGAAAAAAACTGACCTAATAACCCACTGCCAAAATGTGGTCAAGCAGAATTACACCTCTTTTTTCATGGCCCAGGATGTATTTGCTGCAACGAGAGATGTCAATTGGTTGTATAAAAGTAATGGCGGGAATTTTTTGTTCCCTCCCTTCAATAATCTATACCTTTAATTTTTAGGGTACAGAGCTGTGTGAGGGCTTATTTTCTCTATAAGAAATTTCACTTCTCAGTGACATTATTTATTCCATGTGTGTACTGGGAAGCTGGAAAAGAATTCCAAATGTGATTTAAAAAACGCATTTGCATCACTTTCTTGTGGGCTCAGTTTTTACAACTTTCACTGTGTACTCCAAATGATATCTCTACTTTATTCTTTGGTTCAGTATGATCACGGTGATACCAAATTTATATAGGTTTTACTGTGTTTTAATACATTTTCGAAAATTAAAACAATATGGACAGAAAAAAAAAATAGTTTCGACCCTAATAACATTTTCATACTTGTTTTTGAAGCTGTGTAAGACGCCATTTTTTGGGAGATGACCAGAAATTTTCATTGCTACAATTTTGTGCGACCTTTTAATCACTTTTTTTATTTAATTATGTTATGTTAAATTAATTTTTTATGTTATGTAAAATGGTGTACAAGTCATGTTTCTGACATTTGGGAGCAATTTTCCGATATGATTCATTACAATGTCCCATTGGCACATTGTAACAAATCTGCAGAAACCATACAGCCTAGAGTCTTGCAAAGATTCAAGGCTGTCAGGGCAATTGACTGCCACTCCTCGATGATGTCACAGGGAGTAATGATCTCAACCAAGATGGCAATGCAGCTGTCTTTTAAATGCCGCCGGAATCTTTGGCAATCGCTGGTGGCAATCAAGGGGTTGACACCTCGGTTGCTAGCGATTGATGCTTGCTGCACTATGCAGCAAACCTCATGTTTTCATACATCCTTAAAGGTGTTTTCACACAAACTAAAGTTAGGCTGTATCCACGGGATCGGGCCTAACTTGCTGATCAGTGGGGGTTTCAGTGCTGAGACTCCCCACAGATTTTCCCTACACTCACATTTCTGCCCTGTCTGGATGACACAGAACATTTCCATTCATCTTCTGGATTGTGACTCTCATAAAAGGTTAACTGGCTATTTTTTCCTTGTTGCTATTATTGTCTCTTATTTTGAGATAACTGCCATTCACCTTGACTTCTGTGTTTTAGATTCTTTGACCCTTTGGCCTATTCTCTAAATATGGATTTTGTACTGCATTGGTCTTCTTGGTTTTGACTAGAGATGAGCAAACATACTCGTCCGAGCTTGATGCTAGTTTGAGCATTAGCATACTCGCAACTTCTCAGACGAGTATTTTGCCCGATCGAGAAAAATGTCATCTCGCGGCGTTTAGATTTATGGCGGCCAGAAACAGAGCCAATCACAAGCCAGGAGACTCTGCAGTACACCCAGCATCACATGGTACACTTACATGTCGATAGCAGTGGTTGGTTGGCCTGATCAGGGGACCCTGGAATAGACTAGCCCCTGCCCGCGCTGCTCGGATCATTCTCTGTCTGGATGCCATTAGGGATAGCGTTAGGGTGTTCTAGTAGATTACTGTTAGGCAGGAGTGATTCTACAAGAACCTTATTGTTAGGCAGGAGTGATTCTCCAAGAACCTTACTGTTGGGCAGGAGTGATTCTCCAAGAACCCAACAGCCCTTGTTAGGGCTACATTAGCGTTTTTCAACAGTTAAAGTGACACACTCAGTCACAGCACAAAATCCCTTTGTGTGCTGTCAGTGTAGGTTAGAAACTAGCCATAACAATCATCTTCTGTGGTTGCTGTCTGATTTCTTCTGCACGTTTTGTTCTATGAAAAAAAACCACACAAATAACAAAAAAAACCCACACAAATAAAGAAATAAATTTAAAAAAAAAAAACAATAGAAAAACAAACAAAATTTACAGTTTATATTTCTGTTTGTTCTAATTTAATTTTGAAAATGTTGAACCCGAGGGCTAGGGGTAGAGGACGAGGGCGTGGGCGTCCAATTACTGCAGGGGTCAGAGGCCATGGTCCTGGTTGGGGTGAGACACCACCTGCTGATGAGGGAGCAGAGGAATGCCGCAGAGCTACACTCCTTAGCTTCATGTCTCAAGTTACCGGGACTCGTGGTAGAGCACTGTTGCGGCCAGAACAGTGCGAACAGGTGATGTCATGGATTGCGGACAATGCTTCTAGCCATTTGTCCACCAGTCTTCCACGCAGTCCACCCATGTTACCCAAGTGAGTACTCCTCCAGCTGCTTCACCTCAACCTCCTTACCCCCAGTCTGCCCCCTCCCAGGAAAATTTGGCATTTGAGCCGGCATACTCTGAGGAACTGTTTTCTGGACCCTTCCCAGAGTCAGGTTGCTGCTGAGCTCTTTCCCGATTCCCAGGTTTTCCACCGGTCGCAGTCTGTGGATCATGATGACCTTGAGGAGACACGGTTGTCAGACAGTGGTGAAGTTGTTGTCAGGGCAGGAAGTCTGAGGGGGGAGCAGACTGAGGAATCGGAGGATGATGAGGTAACAGACCCAAGCTGGGCTGATAGGCCAGGTGAACACAGTGGTTGTGAGATAAACGCGAGTCCTATACGAGAACAGGTTGGAAGAGGCAGTGGTGGGGCCAGATGGACAGGCAGGGCCAGAGCTGGTGCATCAGCGCCAAATGTTTCACGTAGTAAAGCTCCCGTGGCAAGGGCTAGATTCAATGGTATAGAGTGTGAAGAAAAAAGGAAAATTGCTCTCACCCGCTTTTCGGATTCTTCCTAAGGAGATTTCGGTCCCAGCGACTCGGATCCCACGTGACCAGCGTGTAAGGCAACAATAGTACGGAAAAATGATCCAGCGCTTTGTGTTTGGGAAACAAATGCTCCAGGCTTTTTATTTCAAGATATAAGGAAGGGTGTAGACATCACATAAACCCCGGCACTGCGTCCAAGTGGTGGACTACACTGTCCAGCCTACGCGTTTCGAGCGCATACACATGCTCTTTGTCAAGGCTAACACATATCTGAGAAGGAGCGCCATTAAATTGAAAAACTGGAAGGGACGTCAGAGGGAGGGGGCCGAAAGGTCCGCCTTGATCCATGACGTCAGATTTGTTTGGGAACGCCTTTCTCAAGTATAGTAAAAACTTGTTTAATTTTAATTATAAAATGACCCTTAAATAAGCTTTTTTTAAAAACAACATGAAATATAAAATATTATACATGATATGTAGTCACCAACAGTAAATGGTTAAATGCGGACGGGCACAAACAAAACAAAGAGCACCAAACAGGTGCTACATATATAATTACTATGTTCTTGTTTTATGTGTCCTTATGGAAAAGAAAGTAAGTCAGATTAGCGTATATTATTTAGTACCAGCCTTTCTATTTCTACCCTATGAAAAAGATGTTTGCATGATTTTGTGGTAGTGAGCCACCGAGTGTAGTAAAAACGTAATTTTTTAATATATGAATTTTTAATATAACATAGAGATTACAGCCTCGTAGTAAGTGGCTATGGGTGACTGAACAGAGTACATAGTATAAAAATAAAAATTTAGAATACCTGCAATAGCAGTGTTCCGTCTGAATGGACTATGTTCAGCATTAACGGGTAAGATATAGGAGTCTATACAGACTGGTGCGTCAGCGGGACTGGTCTGGTGGAATATGGAGATCTATTCAGACTAGTATATAGATGGTAACGCAGGGCAATTAAACAGGGAGCGGACAACCCACTAAGGGGGAATGAGCTTCTGGCTCAATCTTCGGGGATTAAGTTAATAATGAAACAAAAATTCCTGCTTATAATTCATTCCCCTAGGACAGTGATGGCTAACCTATGGCACTGGTGCCAGAGGTGGCACTCAGAGCCCTTTCTGTGGGCACTCAGGCCATCATCAGAGATGACTCCAGGTATCTTCCTGCAGTCCCAGACAGCCCAGGACTTGCTGTGCACAGAGCTATTTTAAGTGACAGCTAGACCTGGGATTATTTTCTGCTTTATTGGTGTCCTCAGGTGCTGGTATCAATGAAAACTGTGACAGAGAAGGGAGTATAAATCACAAATTAAATTTCTGTGCTGACACTTTGCGATAAATAAGCGGGTCTTTGTTGTAGTTTGGGCACTCGGCCTCTAAAAGGTTCGCCATCACTGCCCTAGGAAATCTGGTTTCCAGTTGTAATATCCAGAAAGCTTCTTTATCGAACAATTGTTTACTTCGGTCTCCCCCCCTGAAGTTAACATTAATGCGGTCAATGGCATAGGCTTTAAATCCTGTAGGATTTCCCTGATGCTGTTCTATGAAATGTCTAGAGGCTCCTGAGATGGTTTTTTTAGTGATACTGTTTGATTCAACTCGTCTTATATCTCCTAGGTGCTCCAGTATTCTTTTCTTAAATTTACGGGTGGTCGCTCCTACATACTTGAGGCTGCATAGAGCACACTCGATAATGTAGACGACATAGTCGCTGTTACAATTCAGATATGTTTTAATATCATAAGATTGAGAATTCATTGTTTTTGTGAATTGTTTTTTTGCTTCGACTATTCTGCATGTTTTGCATCTTAGTGCTCCACAGTGGTAAAATCCCTTGTGCGTGAGCCATGTATTTCTAATTTTGCTATTGGACCTGAAGCTAGGTGAAATTAGATTGCCAATAGTGACCGCCTTTTTGGAGACTATATTACAGCCATTTTTCAAAATTTGTGCCAGAGTTTCATCCTGGCACAAGATAGGTAAGTGTTTGAGGACTAGATGTTTAATATCTGCAAATTGCTTGCTGTATGGTAATGTAAGGTATAAATTAGTATGTTGTTGGGAATTATTTTTTGTTTTTTCTAGAAGTAACTGACTTCTTGATTTTTCATCAACTATCTTGCTGGCTCGACTGAGGACACTGTGAGTGTAACCCCTTTTGTGCAATCTTCTTTTAATGTCTTCAGATTCCTTTCTATAATCATGCTCAAGACTACAGTTCCTTTTTGCCCTTGTCAGTTCTCCTACTGGTATTGCCTTAATGGTGTGATTAGGGTGTGAGCTGCGGGCATGTAAAATGGTATTTCCAGATACTTTCTTTCTGAAGGTGGTAGTTTTGATAAAGCCTTCATCGGTGTTTAGATTTAGATCTAAAAATGTCATGTGACTACTGCTGGTGGAAAACGTAAAAGTGAGATTGCATTCATTGTTGTTTATGTATTCCACAAATTTAGGTACGGCAGATACATCGGCGCGCCATATTAATAGCAGATCGTCTATGTACCTGCTGTACCAGAGGATTTCATCAATGAAGGGGTTGCTATCACTGTATAGGTAGTGTTCCTCCCACCATGACATGGTGAGATTGGCTATAGATGGAGAAAATTTAGCCCCAATTGATACCCCTCTAACCTGAAGGTAAAACACTTGTTCAAAGAGGAAAAAGTTGTGTGTCATTAGAAACCATAGTGTTTCGTTTATGAAATGTTTCAGGTTCTCACTATATGTACTGTATTTGTTTAAATGATGGTTCAAAGCCATCATAGCAATTTGATGAGGTATAGAGGTATATAGTGAGACTGCATCGCAGCTTACCCAAGTATATTCATCAGACCATGTCATATTTTGGAGGATTCTAAGGACATCTCCCGTGTCTTTTAAGTGACCTGGTGTTCTCACAACTAAGGGTTGGAGATATGAATCCAGCCACTCGCACAGGGGTTCATTTAGGGAACCAATACCCGAAATAATGGGGCGCATAGGTGGTGGATATTCCCCTTTGTGTACCTTGGGTAATGTATACATTATTGGTGTAGTTGGATTATTTACCAATAGATGTTCCTTTTGTTTTTCATTAATCACCCCTAAAGTGAAGCCTTCGTGTATTAGTGTAGAAATTTTTTTACTGAAGACTTCTGTGGGGTTGATTTCCTGAAGTCTGGAGGTTCTTTAAAGAAACAGGGGATGACCAACGGACTGCGGTGTGCAACCTGTGCCACACCAGGATCAGCAGGGGTTCCACCACTACTAGCTTAACCACCATGAGTATGCGCAGGCATATAAATGCTAAACACCCCACTCAATGGAACCAAGGCCATTCACCTCTGGCCGGGCCCACCACTGCTCCTTCCCCTGGGTCATTTTCTGCCTCTGCTAGTCAGCCCCCTACGCAGGACCCCGGCACAAACACCTCCCGCGCGAAAACCACACCTTCGCCTCCACGATCCTCCACAGCGTCCACCAATGTCTCCATGCGCAGCGTTCAGCTGTTTATACCCCAGACGCTGGAGCGCAAGAGGAAATACAGTTGCAACCACCCACACGCCCAAGCCCTCAACATCCACATCTCCAAATTACTCAGCCTGGAGATGCTGCCCTATAGGCTGGTTGAGACCAAGGCCTTTCGCATCCTCATGGCGGTGGCCACCCCTCGGTATTCGATCCCCAGCCGCCACTACTTTTCCCAATGTGCCGTCCCGGCCCTGCACCAGCACGTGTCAGAGAAAATCATCCGTGCCCTGACCAATGCCATTTCTGACAAGGTCCACCTAACCACGGACACGTGGACGAGTGCTGCCGGGCGGGGCTACTATATATATCGCTGATGGCACTTTGGGTTAACTTGGTGGAGACTGGGACCGAGTCTGATCCTGGGGCCGCTCATATACTGCCGACACCGAGGATTGCAGGGCCTACCTCGGTCCAAGTCTCTCAGGCCTACCATGCCTCCTCCCACCCCTCTTCCACCTCCTCCTCTGAATTACCATCCCTGGGCATGGCGCCATCAGTTGGTAGCTCTAGGCAAAGCAGCAGTGCCGTCGCTAAGTGACAGCAGGCGGTGCTCAAATTGCTGAGCCTAGGCGATAAAAGGCACGCCGCCCAAGAGCTATTACAGGGCATCAATGCGCAGACCGATCTGGGGCTGGCACCGCTGAACCTGAAGCCAGGCATGGTTGTGTGTGACAAAGGCCGTAACCTGGTGGCGGCTCTGCAACTCGGCAGACTGACACATGCCTGGCCCATGTGTTAAATCTCATAGTTCAGCGGTTCCTCAAGACAAACACCAATCTGTCTGATTTGCTCACGAAGGTGCGCCGCATCTGTGCGCATTTCAGAAAGTCCAGCACAGATGCTGCCACTCTCAGGGCAGTGCAGCATCGCCTCCAACTGCTCACCGACTGTTGTGCCACAAGCCCACGAGGTGGAATCCAACATTAACCATGTTATCCAGAGTTTACCAGCAGCGCAGAGCGATTGTAGACTGCCAGATGTCAACTTCCACCAGAACTGGTAGTCAGGTCAGTCAGCTTCCTCAAGTCTACAATGAGGAGTGGACGTGGATGTCTGATATCTGTCAGGTGCTGAGTAACTTTGAGGAGTCAACACAGATGGTCAGTGGCAATGCCGCCATCATCAGCCTCCCCATCCCACTGCTTGGCCTGTTGAAAAACTCTGGTCAGCATGAAGTCGGAAGCTTTGCGCTCGTCACAAGACATGGGGGAAGAACATTCTCTTGTTGATAGCCAAAGCACCGTCCGGTCTGTTTCTCAGCGCGTATCGGAGGAGTTGGAGGAGGATGAGGAGGAAGAGGAGGAGAATGTTGGCGAGACAGAAGAGGGGACCATTGCTCAGTAGTTAACTGTTCAGCGTGTATGGGCAGAAGGAGAGGAGTTGGAGGAGGAGGAGGAGGAAATGGAGAGTCAGGCCAGTGAGGGGAGTGAATTCTTGTGCATTGGGACACTGGCACATATGGCAGATTTCATGCTAGGCTGCCTATCCCATGACCCTCGCGTTCAAAGAATTTATTCCAGCACCGATTACTGGGTATTCACTCTCCTGGACCCACGGTACAAGCAAAATCTTTCCACTCTCATCCCTGTAGAGCAGGGGTCAGGAACCTTTTTGGCTGAGACAGCCATAAGCGCCACATATTTTAAAATATAATTCTGCGAGAGCCGTACAATATGCTTAAAGGGACACTGACAGAACAATGGCTCCAGCAGTCATTAGTACAGCAAGGAGTGTTCCTCCCCCCTGTACTAAGCCACCACTGGACCAAAACAATGGTAATTCCCTGTAAAATAAAAAATAGATAATTTACATTTGAGCTTGTCCCTATACAGACGCCAACCACTGCAGAACATCCCTATACAGACGCCAACCGCTCCAGAACATCTCTATACAGACGCCAACCACAGCAGAACATTCCTATACAGACGCCAGCCGCTGCAGAACATCCCTATACAGACGCCAACCGCTGCAGAACATCCCTATACAGACGCCAACCGCTGCAGAACATTCCTATACAGACACCAACTGCTGCAGAACATCCCCATACATGAGCCAACCGCTGCAGAACATCTCTATACAGACGCCAACATGTGTCTAAGCTGCTGCAGAACCTCACATTAATGTAGAAATGCAGTGGTGGGGGAAGATATGTGGGAATGATGCAGAGGGGGTATTTAAGGGACACTTAGGAGCTTCATAGCTGCTCCTGCACACAGGACATTAAGGGGTTAGTGCAGAGTGTGAGGAGACGCTGGGGGGAGGGAGCACTTATCTCTGGCTGATTCCTGGCTGCTCACTCCTTCTCCTCAGGTGCTGGATGTCTCTAGAATATGCAGCTCTTTGGTCTCCTCTGTCTGAATCTCCTGTGCTGCTACATCCAGCACTGGGATTGGCTGCAGGCAGACAGTCTCCTCCTCTGCCCGCCCCTGAATTAACCCCGCGTACCCTGCACTGCTCTGCCGATTATATCCAGGGGCATAACTACAGCCGGGGGCACAACAGGGGCCCCGGACATACGGCGAATACGGGACCCTGTTCTTGGCAGGCATCTTAGCAGTTGCTGCGGCTGTAGTTACGCCCCTGGATAAGAGCCCTGGCTGAGAGCCAGATGCGGCCATCAAAAGAGCCACATCTGGCTCGCGAGCCATAGGTTCCCGACCCCTGCTGTAGAGGAAAGGAGTGTGAGAATGCATGAATACCAGCAGGCCCTGGTGCACAAGCTGAAACAGTATTTCCCTTCTGACACCGCTGGCGGCACAGGGCGTACTTCTGCGGGACAAGTAGCGAGGGAGAGTAGGCGAGCAGGCAGCTTGTCCAGCACTGGCAGAGGTACGCTTTATAAGGCCTTTGCCAGTTTTATGTCACCCCAGCAAGACACTGTCACCTGTCCCCAGTCTCGGCAGAGTAGGGCTGATCTTTACATAAAGATGGTGAGGGAGTATGCAGCTGACCATACCATTGTCCTAAATGATCACACAGCTACCCTCAACTACTAGGTTTCAAAGCTGGACATGTGGTCCGAACTGGCGTTGGAGGTTCTTGCCTGCCCTGCCGCTAGCGTGTTCACCGATAAGCTTACACGCCTGTCGACTGACAGCGCTGACAGGCTGACGCTTATCAAGATGAATCAAGCCTGGATTTCTCATGATTTCCATTCTCCACCAGAAAGCAGCTCAACCTGAATAATTGTCATGTATGCACTCCTCCTCCTCATTCTCCTCCTTCTCACCCTCTTTGTACACTAAAGCAGAGGCAATTGGCTATTTTTTGTATTTAATTTTTCTGGAGGGCCACCTACCGACTCCTCTGTTTTGAAAACTTTTTTGGACTGCCACATACAGGCACTCTATCTATTTAATTGTCTCTATAGCAGCCTCCACACATCGTCTTTATAGCAGCCTCCACACGTCGTCTTTATAGCTGCCTCCACACGTTGTCTCCATTGCTGCCTCCACACGTTGTCTCCAATGCTGCCTCAACACGTTGTCTCCATAGATGCCTCCAAAAGTCGTCCACATAGCTACTTCCATACATCGTCCCCTTAGCAAACGAGCTGTGTCCGACAAAATTTTGGATTGTTTTAACGGCTTCCACACCACCCTGCTGTGTTATCCACAAAATATACCGCCAAACTTTTATCATTTACCAATATTATTTCTTCTTGTGCTTCTTGTTTACGTTCCCCTCCCCCACCATAACCAGGCCAATTACTTATAAGAAAAGTACTACACTTGATCTTATACAAAAGGTTCTTAGAAATGCTGTTTGTAGCCCCCGCCTGCTTTGAAAATTATAATTTTTTCAAAGTAAACGCTTCTGCCCCCCCGGCCTATTTTGGGTAAGGAGTGGCTGAGAGGAAGAGGCTTGGACAGGCGAAAGCTCGCCTGGCAGCAGACCGCCAGCTCCATCCCAAGATCCAACTAACATCGTTTTAACTGCAGCACCTTTAATCTACTACTACCTTACTGCCTCCATAAATCGCCCCCTTAGCAAACGAGCTGTGTCAGGCAGAATTTTGGGTTGTTTTAACGGCTTCCACATCAAACTTGTTAACTTTGTCACCACCCTGCTGTGTTATCCACAAAATATACCGCCAAACTTTTATCTTCGACCGATATTATTTCAGTGCTACTGTGAGGGTCAAAGTAATGATTATGTGTCCATAATACTTATATGCTTTATGATTGTATACATGTGCCCTTTGCCCTATATTTTTGTACTCTGTCTGTTATGAAATACAGAGCTTTTCCCTTACATCAGTTTTAACCAGACATGCAACTGTCAGCGAAACTCAAGTCTTATGATCAAAAAGCAGATGTTTGTTAAGAATAGCATCAGCATCCAGACTAGCGGTTGATTTACTGTAGACAACGGTGACTGGAAATTCCCCCGGCATAGCAACCAAGGCCTAGTTTTGAGGACCAATCAGCAGGGGTTGGGGGCCAGACATATATGCTTAGCTATAACCAATTATAATGATTTTAATGTATATAACCACACCTTTTTGTATGAGTATAAGAAGCTATGTATCAGAAAATAAAGATGTAGTTCAGTTCTCTTTTCTGCATGGCAAGTCAAGAGCATGAGCTGAGACAACACAGAACCTGAGTCTGTCTTCTCTTACTAAGTGCACACATGCTCCCCTAATTTGGAGTGTCTGAGAGAAGAGTGTATTGGCGGTTTTGCGCTGCCCCGTCAAATGGTGCCGAAACCCGGGACGTTGCCAGCTGATACCGTTCACCCGAGGACCCGAGCCAGAGGACGGGGGAAGAACGCTTGTCCACACCAATAGAGGACCGCGCGGCCTCACTGAGTCACGGTAAGTTAATGCATATTATATATGTGTTGGACTTCCCTGTGACCATTGGTGTGGAATAAGTTAGTAGCCTCTGATACTCTTCGGGTCTAAGGACTAATTGTCTGAGTGGTGAGACTGACATAACGGTGATCACTGAGCTACGTTTAGAACTGATACATAGTGACTAGAGATGAGCGAACATGCTCGTCCGAGCTTGATGCTCGGTCGAGCATTAGGGTACTCGAAACTGCTCGTTGCTCGGACGAATACTTTGCCCGCTCGAGAAAATGGCAGCTCCCGCCGTTTTGCTTTTTGGCGGCCAGAAACAGAGCCAATCACAAGCCAGGAGACTCTGCACTCCACCCAGCATGACGTGGTACCCTTACACGTCGATAGCAGTGGTTGGCTGGCCAGATCAGGTGACCCTGGGATAGACTAGCCGCTGGCCGCGCTGCTCGGATCATTCTGTCTCTGGATGCCGCTAGGGAGAGAGCTGCTGCTGGTCAGGGAAAGCGTTAGGGTGTTCTATTAGCTTACTGTTAGGCAGGAGTGATTCTCAAAGAACCCAACAGCCCTTCTTAGGGCTACAATAACGTTATACTTTTTTTATTTTAATTTGCATCTTTTACCATTTTGTGAGGAATTAGCAGGGGGACTTGCTACCGTTGTGTTTAGCTCTTAGTGGCACACATATCCATAGCAAAGACCGAAGTGGCAAAATTCAGTAGGGGTTGGATTTCTATTAGGCAATAACTCAGTGTCATCTCATCTGGCATAGTAGTGTGCTTCCTTTGATACTTGGCTAGAAAATAGCCATAGGAGAATACAAATAGCTTCTTGAAGCCTACAGTAGCGTTCTATATATTTGATTTCTGGTTGATCTGCTGGTGGCTGTAGTTTCTGCAGTGCATGTACTTGCCAATTCTGAGCAATTTGTAGTGAGACTTGCGACCGCTGTGTTCTGCGCTTAGTGGCGCACATATCCATAGCAAAGGCTGAAGTGGGAAAATTCAGTAGGGGTTGGATTTCTATTAGGCAATAACTCAGTGTCATCTCATCTGGCATAGTAGTGTGCTTCCTTTGATACTTGGCTAGAAAATAGCCATAGGAGAATACAAATAGCTTCTTGAAGCCTACAGTAGCGTTCTATATATTTGATTTCTGGTTGATCTGCTGGTGGCTGTAGTTTCTGCAGTGCATGTACTTGCCAATTCTGAGCAATTTGTAGTGAGACTTGCGACCGCTGTGTTCTGCGCTTAGTGGCGCACATATCCATAGCAAAGGCTGAAGTGGCAAAATTCAGTAGGGGTTGGATTTCTATTAGGCAATAACTCAGTGTCATCTCATCTGGCATAGTAGTGTGCTTCCTTTGATACTTGGCTAGAAAATAGCCATAGGAGAATACAAATAGCTTCTTGAAGCCTACAGTAGCGTTCTATATATTTGATTTCTGGTTGATCTGCTGGTGGCTGTAGTTTCTGCAGTGCATGTACTTGCCAATTCTGAGCAATTTGTAGTGAGACTTGCGACCGCTGTGTTCTGCGCTTAGTGGCGCACATATCCATAGCAAAGGCTGAAGTGGGAAAATTCAGTAGGGGTTGGATTTCTATTAGGCAATAACTCAGTGTCATCTCATCTGGCATAGTAGTGTGCTTCCTTTGATACTTGGCTAGAAAATAGCCATAGGAGAATACAAATAGCTTCTTGAAGCCTACAGTAGCGTTCTATATATTTGATTTCTGGTTGATCTGCTGGTGGCTGTAGTTTCTGCAGTGCATGTACTTGCCAATTCTGAGCAATTTGTAGTGAGACTTGCGACCGCTGTGTTCTGCGCTTAGTGGCGCACATATCCATAGCAAAGGCTGAAGTGGCAAAATTCAGTAGGGGTTGGATTTCTATTAGGCAATAACTCAGTGTCATCTCATCTGGCATAGTAGTGTGCTTCCTTTGATACTTGGCTAGAAAATAGCCATAGGAGAATACAAATAGCTTCTTGAAGCCTACAGTAGCGTTCTATATATTTGATTTCTGGTTGATCTGCTGGTGGCTGTAGTTTCTGCAGTGCATGTACTTGCCAATTCTGAGCAATTTGTAGTGAGACTTGCGACCGCTGTGTTCTGCGCTTAGTGGCGCACATATCCATAGCAAAGGCTGAAGTGGGAAAATTCAGTAGGGGTTGGATTTCTATTAGGCAATAACTCAGTGTCATCTCATCTGGCATAGTAGTGTGCTTCCTTTGATACTTGGCTAGAAAATAGCCATAGGAGAATACAAATAGCTTCTTGAAGCCTACAGTAGCGTTCTATATATTTGATTTCTGGTTGATCTGCTGGTGGCTGTAGTTTCTGCAGTGCATGTACTTGCCAATTCTGAGCAATTTGTAGTGAGACTTGCGACCGCTGTGTTCTGCGCTTAGTGGCGCACATATCCATAGCAAAGGCTGAAGTGGGAAAATTCAGTAGGGGTTGGATTTCTATTAGGCAATAACTCAGTGTCATCTCATCTGGCATAGTAGTGTGCTTCCTTTGATACTTGGCTAGAAAATAGCCATAGCAATAGGATAGGATTGTTTGGTTCTAAAAACTCAAAAAAAAACAAAAAACACAAAAAAAAACAAAAAACACAAAAAAACACACAAAAAAAAAAAAAAAAGTAAAAAAAAAAAAAAAGTTATAACTCTCATTTTAAAAATGTTTAACCCCAGGGCTAGGGGTAGAGGACGAGGGCGGGGACGTGGGCGTCAAACTACTGCAGGGGTCAGAGGCCGTGGTCCTGGGCGGGGTGAGACACCACCTGCTGATGAGGGAGCAGGGGAACGCCGCAGAGCTACACTCCCTAGGTTCATGTCTGAAGTTACTGGGACTCGTGGTAGAGCACTGTTGAGGCCAGAACAGTGCGAACAGGTGATGTCGTGGATTGCTGACAATGCTTCGAGCAATTTGTCCACCACCAGTCAGTCTTCCACGCAGTCCACCCATGTCACCGAAATCCCCACTCCTCCAGCTCCTGCACCTCAGCCTCCTCCCCCCCAGTCTGCCCCCTCCCAGGAAAATTTGCCATTTGAACCGGCATACTCTGAGGAACTGTTTTCTGGACCCTTCCCACAGTCACAAACCACTTGTCCGGTTGCTGCTGAGCAATTTTCCGATGCCCAGGTTTTCCACCAGTCACAGTCTGTGGGTGATGATGACCTTCTTGACGTAGTGGAAGTGTGTAAAGAGGTGTCCGACGATGAGGAGACACGGTTGTCAGACAGTGGGGAAGTTGTTGTCAGGGCAGGAAGTCCGAGGGGGGAGCAGACTGAGGGATCGGAGGATGATGAGGTGACAGACCCAAGCTGGGTTGAGAGGCCGGGTGAACACAGTGCTTCTGAGACGGAGGAGAGTCCTCGACCTGAACAGGTTGGAAGAGGCAGTGGTGGGGCCAGACGGAGAGGCAGGGCCAGAGCTGGTGCATCAGCGCCACTGTCAACTAGTGAAGCTCCCGTGGTGAGGGCTCTTGCGGCGAGGGCTAGATCTTCAGAAGTGTGGAGGTTCTTTAAGGAAACACCGGATGACCGACGGACTGTGGTGTGCAACATTTGCCAAACCAGGCTCAGCAGGGGTTCCACCACTACTAGCTTAACTACCACCAGTATGCGCAGGCATATGAATGCTAAGCACCCCACTCAGTGGCAACAAGCCCGTTCACCTCCGGCCGTGCACACCACTGCTCCTTCCCCTGTGTCAGCTGCTAGTCAGCCCCCTGCCCAGGACCCTGGCCCAAAAACCCCATCGTCGCCTCCACGATCCTCCACAGCATCCACCAGCGTTCAGCTCTCCATACCCCAGACGCTGGAGCGGAAACGCAAATATAGTGCAACCCACCCGCACGCCCAAGCCCTTAATGTGCACATCTCCAGATTGCTTAGCCTGGAGATGCTGCCCTATAGGCTAGTAGAGACCGAGGCCTTTCGCAACCTCATGGCGGCGGCCGCCCCTCGGTATTCGGTCCCCAGCCGCCACTACTTTTCCCGATGTGCCGTCCCAGCCCTGCACCAGCACGTGTCAGACAACATCATCCGTGCCCTGACCAACGCCGTTTCTGACAAGGTCCACCTGACCACGGACACGTGGACGAGTGCTGCCGGGCAGGGCCACTATATATCGCTGACGGCACATTGGGTTAACTTGGTGGAGGCTGGGACCGAGACTGACCCTGGGGCTGCTCATATACTGCCGACGCCGAGGATTGCGGGGCCTACCTCGGTCCAGGTGTTTCAGGCCTACTATGCCTCCTCCTCCTCCCACCCCTCCTCCACCTCCTCCTCCGAACTACCATCCGTGGGCACGGCGCCATCAGTCGGTAGCTCTAGGCACAGCAGCAGTGCCGTCGCTAAGCGACAGCAGGCGGTGCTCAAACTGCTGAGCCTAGGCGACAAAAGGCACACCGCCCAAGAGCTATTACAGGGCATCACGGCGCAGACTGATCTGTGGCTGGCACCGCTGAACCTCAAGCCGGGAATGGTTGTGTGTGACAACGGCCGTAACCTGGTGGCGGCTCTGCAACTCGGCAGACTGACACATGTGCCATGCCTGGCCCATGTGTTAAATCTGATAGTGCACAGTTTCCTCAAGACATACCCCAATCTGTCTGATTTGCTCACGAAGGTGCGCCGCATCTGTGCGCATTTCAGGAAGTCCAGCCCAGATGCTGCCACTCTCAGGGCAGCGCAGCGCCGCCTCCAACTGCCCGCTCACCGACTGTTGTGCGACGTGCCCACGAGGTGGAATTCAACACTGACCATGTTATCCAGAGTTTACCAGCAGCGCAGAGCGATTGTAGACTGCCAGATGTCAACTTCCACCAGAACTGGTAGTCAGGTCAGTCAGCTTCCTCAAGTCTACAATGAGGAGTGGACGTGGATGTCTGATATCTGTCAGGTGCTGAGTAACTTTGAGGAGTCAACACAGATGGTCAGTGGCGATGCCGCCATCATCAGCCTCACCATCCCGCTGCTTGGCCTGTTGAAAAACTCTCTGGTCAGCATGAAGTCGGAAGCTTTGCGCTCGTCACAAGAGACGGGGGAAGAATATTCCCTTGTTGATAGCCAAAGCACCCTGAGGTCTGTTTCTCAGCGCATATCGGAGGAGGTGGAGGTGGAGGAGGATGAGGAGGAAGAGGAGGAGAATGTTGGCGAGACACAAGAGGGGACCATTGTTGAGTCCTTCACTGTTCAGCGTGTATGGGCAGAAGAAGAGGAGTTGGAGGAGTTGGAGGAGGAGGAAATGGACAGTCAGGCCAGTGAGGGGAGTGAATTCTTACGCGTTGGTACTCTGGCGCATATGGCAGATTTCATGCTAGGCTGCCTATCCCGTGACCCTCGCGTTCAAAGAATTTATTCCAGCACCGATTACTGGGTGTTCACTCTCCTGGACCCACGGTACAAGCAAAATCTTGCCACTCTCATCCCTGCAGAGGAAAGGAGTGTGAGAATGCATGAATACCAGCAGGCCCTGGTGCACAAGCTGAAACAGTATTTCCCTTCTGACAGCGCTAGCGGCAGAGTGCGTAGTTCTGCGGGACAAGTAGCGAGGGAGAGTAGGCGAGCAGGCAGCTTGTCCAGCACTGGCAAGGGTACGCTTTACAAGGCTTTTGCCAGCTTTATGTCACCCCAGCAAGACACTGTCACCTGTCCCCAGTCTCGGCAGAGTAGGGCTGATCTTTACAGAAAGATGGTGAGGGAGTACGTAGCTGACCATACCATCGTCCTAAATGATCACACAGCTCCCTACAACTACTGGGTTTCAAAGCTGGACATGTGGCACGAACTGGCGCTGTACGCCTTGGAGGTTCTTGCCTGCCCTGCCGCTAGCGTCTTGTCCGAGCGGGTTTTCAGTGCAGCTGGTGGCATCATCACCGATAAGCGTACACGCCTGTCGACTGACAGCGCTGACAGGCTGACGCTTATTAAAATGAATAAAGGCTGGATTTCTCAGAATTTCCAATCTCCACCAGGTGAAGGAAGCTCAACCTGAATAATTGATCCACTCCTCCTCCTCCTCCTCATTTTCCTCCTTCTCCTCCTCTTTGTACAGTAAAGCAGAGGAAAATGGCTATTTTTTGACAGGGCCCACTGGCTCTTGCTATACTTCATGCATTTAATTTTTCTGGAGGGCCACCTACCCGGTCCTCTGTTTGAAACAATTTTTGTGAGTGCCACATACAGGCACTCAATCTATTCCATTTTTCTGGAGGGCCACCTACCCGGTCCTCTGGTTTGAACAATTTTTGGGACTGCCACATACAGGCACTCAATCTATTCCATTTTACTGCAGGGCCACCTACCTGCTCCTCTGGTTTGAAGAATTTTTGGGACTGCCACATACAGGCACTCAATCTATTCCATTTTACTGGAGGGCCACCTACCTGCTCCTCTGGTTTGAAACATTTTTGGGACTGCCACATACAGGCACTCAATCTATTCCATTTTACTGCAGGGCCACCTACCTGCTCCTCTGGTTTGAACAATTTTTGGGACTGCCACATACAGGCACTCAATCTATTCCATTTTACTGGAGGGCCACCTACCTGCTCCTCTGGTTTGAAACATTTTTGGGACTGCCACATACAGGCACTCAATCTATCCCATTTTACTGGAGGGCCACCTACCTGCTCCTCTGGTTTGAAACATTTTTGGGACTGCCACATACAGGCACTCAATCTATTCCATTTTACTGCAGGGCCACCTACCTGCTCCTCTGGTTTGAACAATTTTTGGGACTGCCACATACAGGCACTCAATCTATTCCATTTTACTGGAGGGCCACCTACCTGCTCCTCTGGTTTGAACAATTTTTGGGACTGCCACATACAGGCACTCAATCTATCCCATTTTACTGGAGGGCCACCTACCTGCTCCTCTGGTTTGAAAAATGTTTGGGACTGCCACATACAGGCACTATCCAAATTAAATTGTCTCCATAGCAGCCTCCACACGTTGTCTCCATTGCTACCTCCAAAAGTCGTCCATATAGCTGCCTCCATACATCGTCCCTTTATCAAACGAGGTGTGTCAGGCAGAAATTTGGGTTGTTTTCATGGATTCCACATCAAAGTTGTTAACTTTGTCGCCACCCTGCTGTGTAATCCACAAAATATACTTGCAAACTTTTACCATTTAGGGATATTATTTCAGCGCTTCTTGCGCATCTGTTTACATTCCCCTCACCCGCCATATCCTAAACTTATAAGAACGCTACTACACTTGATCTTATACAAAAGTGCTGTTTGGGGAGTAGCCTAGAGACAGGGGCTTGGATTTGCGAAAGCTCGCCTGGCAGCGGAGCGCCAGCTCCATGCGCATCATGCGCTTCTTGCGCATCTGTTTACATTCCCCTCACCCGGCATATCCTAAACTTATAAGAACGCTACTACACTTGATCTTATACAAAAGTGCTGTTTGGGGAGTAGCCTAGAGACAGGGGCTTGGATTTGCGAAAGCTCGCCTGGCAGCGGAGCGCCAGCTCCATGCGCATCATGCGCTTCTTGCGCATCTGTTTACATTCCCCTCACCCGGCATATCCTAAACTTATAAGAACGCTACTACACTTGATCTTATACAAAAGTGCTGTTTGGGGAGTAGCCTAGAGACAGGGGCTTGGATTGGCGAAAGCTCGCCTTGCAGCGGAGCGCCAGCTCCATGCGCATCATGCGCTTCTTGCGTATCTGTTTACATTCCCCTCACCCGGCATATCCTAAACTTATAAGAACGCTACTACACTTGATCTTATACAAAAGTGCTGTTTGGGGAGTAGCCTAGAGACAGGGGCTTGGATTGGCGAAAGCTCGCCTGGCAGCGGAGCGCCAGCTCCATGCCAAGATCCAACTAACATAGTTTTAACTGCAGCACCTTTAATCTACTACTAGTTCACTGCCTCCATACATGGTCCCCTTATCAAACGAGCTGTGTCAGGCAGAATTTTGGGTTGTTTTCATGGCTTCCATGTTAACTTTGTCGCCACCCTGCTGTGTAATCCACAAAATATACTGGCAAACTTTTATCATGTACCGATATTATTTGAGCGCTTCTTGCTCACCTCCTTTGGTTCCTCTCTGCCACCCATTGGTTTGAAGCCTGAGTCCATTTAGGGTATGTCGCCATGACACTCTCTAGCCTGCTGCCGCTGCCTCTGCATGCCGTCCCCTATAGTGTCAGGGTCAATTATTGCATGTTTTAGATGCTATCTAGCTTCATTCTGTCACTCTGTCATGGCCATGCTGTTGCCCATAATTTTGGCATAATGGTGCGTTTAAGCAGCCTCAGAGGCATCCATGCATGCTGCCCCTGCTGTTTCCTGTCCATTTCCGTGGTGTTTCCATCCTTTTCTGAGGTTCCCAGGTGTTTGGCCAAGCTTCCCTGTGCAGAGCCTTGGTCCCCTTGAAAAATGCTCGAGTCTCCCATTGACTTCAATGGGGTTCGTTATTCGAGACGAGCACTCGAGCATCGGGAAAAGTTCGTCTCGAATAACGAGTACCCGAGCATTTTAGTGTTCGCTCATCTCTAATAGTGACACATTACTGCGGGTGTCACTGAATCACCACGCCTCATTCTCTCAGGCACTGAGTCAGACCTCTGGGAGAAAAGTGAAAGTAAAAAGGCTTCATTGTGACATATAGCGTCTCTGCCCCCCTTCTGTAAAAGCTCGGGAGGAAGTTTGCAGACTAAGAATAGTACAGATTGACATCCTCTGTTCTGGGGACACTGGGTATTATTTACAAAATACGTGTCCGGGATTGTTTTTATTATTTAATACGGGGGGAGGGAAGGGAAAGGGAATTAAGGCAGTCTAGGTTAGAGACCGGGAAAATAGCATTGGCTCATTAGGAGACCGGCTGGCTAAGGTACCGAGGGAAGCACGGCTTTTGGGAAGGAGTAGCCCTAACGGGTGTGTAGTCAGGGTTCTTTTTAGCGTAGGGATTTTGTTATTTTGCTGACACACAACGGTGAGCCGGGGCCCCTGCGTCGAGTGAGTAGCTACACCGACGAGTACCTTGTTTGGAACATGATGTTAGGTGTGTTTTTGGACTGCAGTCAGGTTTGTAGAAAGACGAGAAGGAAAAAAGTATGTTAATAATTGTGTGAGGTTGTACAAGTATGTTGATATGCCCTCAAAGGGAAGGCTGCAGCCTTCAGTGTGGAAGCAAATTCTAACCACAAGTAGAGGTGAGTTAGAAGATAAGGGCATATTGGAAGCCGCTCAGGCTCACTACAGAGTGGCCAGGGCATTGCAAGATGAAGGATGGTCAGAAGTGCAGGGAGATGGTGGTTCAACAAAAACGGAAGTGCTATATGGATATGTGAAGCTTTCTGATAGAGATGTAAAATGCGGAACCAAAATGGTGACAGTGCCATGTGCCCAGCCACAGCCCTATAATGGCGGCCAACCCGGTCTGGAAGGGTGGACCTGTAGAGTGTGTGGTTTACAAAACCTGGAATGGGCGGAGTCATGATAAGAATTAGAAGAATTAGAATTAAAAGAACGTTCTCCTGGAGGGAACCACTAGGGCACTAGCGATAGTTCAGTGCAGATAAGGGAAAGATGTAAGTAGACAGAAGGTTGTTGAGTTAAGTAGGATTGATGGAAAAGTGCAAGTCGATATGATGGAACAGAAGGGCTGGTAGCATTGTGCTGAAAAGTAGTAGAAGGTTTGAAAGTTTTGGGATGTGTTAAAGGATCTGATGAATGTACAAGTGAGAGGAAAAAGAAAAAAAAAAAAAAACTTGCTCAGATTTGCAAATAGACACTTAGAGCCTCTGACTTTGACAGACGGACACCAGGACAGAGTGACAGGAATCCTTCAGAGTGCCCATTGAGAAAGAGACAGGTGATAAGGGACATTTCAGAGATTTTGATGTGTAGAGAATTTGAGAAAAAGAGATTTTATTCCTTGATGGCTAAATTTCTCCATAGCTGCTTGCAATCTGTGTCTGAGAACTGGTCTTGAAGCGATCTGTGCTGTGCTTAGGAGAGAACAGACAGTGACTTTGAAAGTGCAAGTTTACAAACAGGGGGGGCAACAGAGGGAACTCACTGTGACTGAAAGACAGAGGGAAACGGAGACCAGTGTTGGTAGTTTCACAGACCACTCCAAAGAAAAACTGACAAAAGTTTCGATTCCGGACGAGCCCAGCTCAAGGGGGCGTGCTTCCACTTGCTGGGAGGAGACATTACTGAAGTGACTAAAGTGAGTGGCCATATTCTAATAGGGGGCGGTAACTAACGAGGACGTCAGCAAGTACATCCCCCCAGACAGCTTCTCTCATTGTCAAAACCTCCCCTGCTAGCCCAGTGATGATTTTAACCCATTCACAGTCAAGAAAAAGACCCAGAAAGAACAGCCGGATACATGTAGGATGGTCCATTATCTCCAAGCTGCCAATGAGTGTCCCACACTGGCAGCAGTCCCCGAGAGTGACAAATTATTCACTGTTATTGATTTGGCAAATGTTCTCCTTTCTGTGCCCCTGCATGAAAATTGCCAGTACCTATTTGCTTTTACCAGTTCAGTATTCCAGTATACCTAATGTAGACTCCCACAAGGGGGGTAAAACTCACCCAGCCAATACCCCACGGCCCTACAGGGAGTAGACTGGCAGACTAGCCCCTTACTGGATGTTCTCCTTTTCAGTATGCGGAGGACCTACTGTTGTTGTTTGCCAGGATGCATTTATTGACCTTATGTGTTTTCTGTTCCAGAAGTGTTGCAAAGTTTCCAGAGACAAACTCCGGTACTGCCAGGAGAAGGTGGTCTTCCTAGGCCACTGCTTCTCAGCCACAGGCAGATTCCTGACAGAGGAAAGAAAGCTGGCAGTCCAGAATGTGTCCCTGCCCTGAGGCCCTAAGCCTCTGCATATGTTTCTAGGACTGGCCAGCTCCTAGAGGCCTAGGATAAGGCCTGCTGCCTCCAGCCTGATGTTGCCCCTTGATAAACTGAATTGCCTCTTCCCCATTTGCCCTTAGTCAGGAGGCAATTGATGCATTCCATATCCTTAAGCTGGTGAATCCTGTCTGCCCCGGCCCTAGGCACACCCCACTGAACCAGACATTTTATTTTATTTCGCACTGAGTATCCAGTTCATGCCATAGGTGTCCTAGCCCAGGAACATGGTGGCCTCCTCAGTGGCCCCAATTAGGCCCGGTTAGACTCAGTTGTGAGGGGGGCCCCTCATGTGTTAGTAGCTGCAGCCAGCAATCTGCTCAGCAAGGCCAGTGAGTTGATCCTAGATCACTCAGTTACAGTGCAAACCCCACATGACTTGCACAGTGTCCTCACCCAAGTACAGCCCAAGCACCTGAGCAAAGGCCAGACAGCTCAGACTCCAGTGTGCACTCCTGATGCCCCAGGATACACTGATAAGTTGCACAGCTCTGAATCCATCATTCTGTCGCCAGTCTTCCAGGATTCAGAGAGGGGGGGAGAGAAGGGTGATTAACCCAGATGTTGAGTTTTTTTCTCATAGATGGCTCCAGGTCTGCAGGAGAAGACAGACGGTTCTACACTGGATATGCAGTGGTCAGTGGCGCACAAGAGGTAGTACAAGCAGAACCACTCCCTCCACACAGGTCAGCGCAGGAGGTGAAGTGATGGCACTCAGGGAAGCGCTACAGCTGGTGGAAGGTAAAAGGGCGAACATCTATACTCAAGGTATAGTTGTTCTGCCCTTCAATGAGGGCATAAGATGGAAAGCATTGCTGACCACATTATGATCATTATGTTTAATTTTTGGTTAGTACGCCACCTAGTGGCTGTCAGCTGTTATTGTTATTAGTTGTAAACCATGTAATTGTCTAATGCTTATGTCATTGTCATGTGACCTATGACTTAATGCAATCTTATTGGTAGTAGGTGAAATGCATTGTGGGAGCTTACACCATTTTGAGACTGTACTTTGGGGAGATCAGACACTCTCCATCTTAGTCATTCTACCCGCCATATATTTTCTCCTTTTCATTCCTTGTGAACAGCATAGCTGGTAAGACGTGTAAAAATAATTTTATAGTCTATGAACTTAGTTACTGTTAATGAACTGTAATGCTTTGTAAGTAGACTGGCTAGCATACATTATGTTATATACATGTAAATGTATTCCTACTGTTCTTGCAGGATTATAGATCTGTACTTTATTCTGATTACCTATATGTGCTTGTTTCAGTTTTACCATTAAACAGACATCTGAATATCCAAATCCTCACTGTTCAGTTGTCAACCTGTTGGAGCAATAAAGTTTGACTACATAACCACAACAGTCTAGCTTATTAGAAGACAGGAAGGTTTATGCTGTATGTCAGAGTATACACAGCTAACAATAGTTCTGGGGTCTAAACACGACTATGAACCCATATGGAAGGCTAGAGATTTCTTCACCTCTGCAGGGACCCCCTTTAAGCATGGCACGCTGATTAAAGAGCTCATGGATGCTCTCTTACTTCCAAAAGATGTGGGTATAGTAAAAGTAAAAGCACACACAATTTGGTAACTCCACAAGCCAAGGGCAAGTATGTGGCTGACGGGATGGCGAAGGCAGCTGCACAGATGGAGCCCGGAGACTGTCCTGAAGTCTCAGCGGTGAGTTCTGAGCTAAAAGTTTGATCCACAGGTGTTCCAGTCCCTGGTGGCCCAAGAGTCATCAGAAGTGAAGGAAGTGTGGAGGAGAGCTGGAGCCCAGATGCCGATGGGACCTGGATGCTGGGAGAGAGGGTGTGCCTGCCCGGAGCCCTGCACCCGACAGTAAGTCAAGTAGCCCACGGACACACACACATATCCAAAATGGCCATGCTAGTGCTCATAAACCACCAGTGGTCCCGGGCATTACTACCCCTGTCACTAGACTAGTGAAAGTCTTTATAGTCTGTGCCCGCCACAACCCGGGTAAGGTGGAAAAGACCCCACAGAAGGTGACACCGAAGCTGCTGTATCCCTTCCAAAGACTGCAGATGGATTTTATCCAGCTACCAAAAAGTGGTACGTAGGAATACGTGCCTGTGTGCATTGATCTCTTTCCAGGGTGTCCAGAAGCTTCTGCCATGACCAAGGCTATTGCCAGAGCCGCAGCCAAGAAGTTGGTGAGTGAGATTTTTCAGCAGGTTTGGACTTCCAGAGACCATAGAGTCCAGTCGCAGAACCCACTTCACTGGACAGGTAAAGACCTGAAACCTTGTCCCTCCTGGGTGTAGAACAGGCGAGTGCTTTCCTGCTGCCCACCATTCAGTTAGGACCACCTCCAACAGAAAGATGGGATTGCCCCCTTTGAAGTCCTTTTTGGCTGCGCACCCAGACTAGGCCCCTACTTTCTATAGACCCTATAGCTGATGGCAGGAAACCAGGTGGAACATGCCACACAGCTGAGCCAGGCCTTGGAAAAGGTCCGCAAAAGTGTTTCTGATTCCTTTTTCAGATCCAGACAGAGACCTCAGGATGCATAACCTGATTCCCGGAGACTATGTGGTGGTAAAGAGACACCAGGGAGAGGGTCCGGAGCCTCGCTACGACGGTCCTTTCCAAGTCCTGCTGACCAGTGCCATGTCTGTGAAGCAGGAGGGAAGCCAGCATGCTGCCACGCTTTTTATTGCAAACTTACTTATTCTTCCTGCTAGCTGGTCTCTTCTGACTGACTGTATGCTCAGGGACACCCCAACCATGACTATCACTGCTCAGGGACACAACAACCATGAGTATTATTGTATCTGTAGGGCTGACCAGGATGCCCCCAGGGTAGGAGACTTTACCTACGGTTGGTGCAACAAGACAATGACCTTCTCTAACATTGACAGCACAGGTAACCCTGTATTAGCAGTGTCTGATGTGTACAGGATTTGTGGGGATAGGAGAGTCAGGTCAGGCCTAGAGGCTGGGAAGGTGAGTGTACTGTGATAACACTTGTGTATTCCTTCCTCGTGATCCCCAGGGATAAGGTTGATCAGACACATAAGAAAAGGTGGAGAATCCCAAAGGATTCTGAAGGTCTAAGAGAAGCACCTACATGACAACGTTTATATAGATAAAGTAGGAGCACCAGGGGGGGGCCCACAATCAGATATGGGCAGGTCTAGAGTCCATTATTCCCCAGATAGCTATGAGCAAAGATGTTGGTTTGGTTAACTGTTTTTATTGTAATCAACAGAGATTTGTGAATTATATCCGAGATGCTTCCCAGAACCGCATGACATGATCTTTGCTGAGAAGGGAGGAGTCTGTAAGATGGTGGGAGTGGCTTGTTGCATGTACATCCCGGATGACATCGCCCCCTATGGATCCATTACCCATGCTCGTGAAAAGATTGAAGGACTGTCCAGGAAACTCAAGAGAAACTCTGGGGTGGACACTTTGTCCTTCACTTTGTAGTTGGGGGATTGGAAGGGTTTCCTGTAAGTGGGGGTGATATTGGGGATTGTGATTTTGCTCTTGTCACTTATTGCGGGTTGTGTGGTCCCCCTCATCAAGTCCACCATGTCCCACATGGCCGTCCAGGTAAGAACCACGACAGAAGTGCCCGGAGCGGAGGATGATGCTGCTTGTTGGAGAACCAGCCTGTTTACAAACCTATGAACTAGGGGAACTCAGTGATGTGATTTGAGTGTGCAGACCTGTAACCCCTGAGTGACTGGCCTCTGGGGGATCTGGTGAAGAGTTAACAAGTCCAGCAGGTAAGGGCTTAGCCTACCTGTGGGTACCTGGAGTTTGAGGAGGTCACACAGGATGGAATTACAGGTCAGCAAAGCTCAAAAGGGGGGAATTGTTGGTGATATATTCCTCTACAGCGGACATCTTGAGCAAGAGAACTAAAACGGCATTACAGCTCCATCCTGGGGTGTGTGGGGGGGTGTATGTTGCCCACTCAGCAGCTATAGAGTTAAATGTTTTAATTCAGCTATTTTTCTTATTTAAACTGTTGTTATGGCCAATAGCATTACAGTATTCTATTCACACCTTTTTGATGACCCTACAAACTAGAATGGCTCTGGTCACTAAAATTAAGTTTACCATCCACCAATACCCCCAAGTCCTTTCCAGCTCCAGTTTTACCAAGTAATTGACTCTTTAGAACATAATTATACTTTTTGTTTCCCTGGCCCAAGTGTATAACTTTACATTTACCTACATTAAATCACATCAACCATTTCTCTGCCCACTTCTCAAGCTTCCACAAAGATTCCATCAGATTAGTCTGACAGGACCGATCTCTCATAAACCCATGCTGACGCTGGGTTATAAGGTTGTGCACAGTGAGATACTCCAGGATAGCATCTCTAACAAACCCCTCAAATATTTTCCCCACCACAGAACTTAGACTCACGGGTCTGTAGTTTCCAGGATCGCTTTTTGATTAGGTTAGTGCTGGGAAATTAACCTGAGTGCCGCAAGGGCCTGTTGGGTTGACGACTCAGTGAAGCAATCCACTCCCCTCTCCCACCACATGAACAGCCTACAGAAAAGATGATCTTTAGTGAAGTGTAGGGAAAAGCTCAGTATTTAGGGGGGAATTGTGAGGGTCAAAGTAATGATTATTAGAGATGAGCGAACATACTCGTCCGAGCTTGATGCTCGTTCGAGCATTAGCGTACTCGAAACTGCTCGTTGCTCGGACGAATACTTCGCCCGCTCGAGAAATTGGCAGCTCCCGCCAGGAGACTCTGCACTCCACCCAGCATGACGTGGTACCCTTACACGTCGATAGCAGTGGTTGGCTGGCCAGATCAGGTGACCCTGGAATAGACTAGCCCCTTCCTGCGCTGCTCGGATCATTCTGTGTCTGGATGCCGCTAGAGAGAGAGCTGCTGCTGGTCAGGGAAAGCGTTAGGCTGTTCAATTAGAATAGTGTTAGGCAGGAGTGATTCTACAAGAACCCAACAGCCCTTCTTAGGGCTACAATAACGTTATACTTTTTTTTTTTTTTATTTGCAGCTAGTACCATATTGTGAGGAATTTGCAGGGGGACTTGCTACCGTTGTGTTTAGCTCTTAGTGACACACATATCCACCTCAAACACCAAAGTGGGAAAATTTATTAGGGGTTTGATTTCAATTAGGCACAGTCTGCCAGTTTCTTTTTATTTTACGTTTATTTTTTTAATAACTCAGTGTCATCTCATCTGGCATAGCAGTGTGCTTTCATACTTGGCTAGAAAATAGCCATAGCAATAGGATAGCATCGTTTGGTTGTAAAAACTAAAAAACACAAAAAAACACAAAAAAAAAGTTAAAAAAAAATTAAAGTTATAACTTTCATTTTCAAAATGTTTAACCCGAGGGCTAGGGGTAGAGGACGAGGGCGGGGACGTGGGCGTCCAACTACTGCAGGGGTCAGAGGCCGTGGTCCTGGGCGGGGTGAGACACCACCTGCTGATGAGGGAGCAGGGGAACGCCGCAGAGCTACACTCCCTAGGTTCATGTCTGAAGTTACTGGGACTCGTGGTAGAGCACTGTTGAGGCCAGAACAGTGCGAACAGGTGATGTCGTGGATTGCCGACAATGCTTCGAGCAATTTGTCCACCAGTCAGTCTTCCACGCAGTCCACCCATGTCACCGAAATCGGCACTCCTCCAGCTCCTGCACCTCAGCCTCCTCCCCCCCAGTCTGCCCCCTCCCAGGAAAATTTGGCATTTGAGCCGGCATACTCTGAGGAACTGTTTTCTGGACCCTTCCCACAGTCCTGCCCAGGTTTTCCACCAGTCGCAGTCTGTGGGTGATGATGACCTTCTTGACGTAGTGAAAGAAGTGTGTAAAGAGGTGTCCGACGATGAGGAGACACGGTTGTCAGACAGTGGTGAAGTTGTTGTCAGGGCAGGAAGTCCGAGGGGGGAGCAGACTGAGGGATCGGAGGATGATGAGGTGACAGACCCAAGCTGGGTTGAGAGGCCGGGTGAACACAGTGCTTCTGAGACGGAGGAGAGTCCTCGACCAGAACAGGTTGGAAGAGGCAGTGGTGGGGCCAGACGGAGAGGCAGGGCCAGAGCAGGTGCATCAGCGCCAAATGTTGCCCGTAGTCAAGCTCCCGTGGCGAGGGCTAGATTTTCAGAAGTCTGGAGGTTCTTTAAAGAAACACCGGATGACCGACGGACTGTGGTGTGCAACCTTTGCCAAACCAGGATCAGCAGGGGTTTCACCACTACTAGCTTAACTACCACCAGTATGCGCAGGCATATGAATGCTAAACACCCCAATCAGTGGCACCAAGCTCGTTCACCTCCGGCTGTGCACACCACTGCTCCTTCCCCTGTGTCAGCTGATAGTCAGCCCCCTGCCCAGGACCCTGGCACAAAAACCCCATCGTCGCCTCCACGATCCTCCACAGCATCCACCAGCGTTCAGCTCTCCATACCCCAGACGCTGGAGCGGAAACGGAAATATAGTGCAACCCACCCGCACGCCCAAGCCCTTAATGTCCACATCTCCAGATTGCTTAGCCTGGAGATGCTGCCCTATAGGCTAGTAGAGACCGAGGCCTTTCGCAACCTCATGGCGGCGGCCGCCCCTCGGTATTCGGTCCCCAGCCGCCACTACTTTTCCCGATGTGCCGTCCCAGCCCTGCACCAGCACGTGTCAGACAACATCATCTGTGCCCTGACCAACGCCGTTTCTGACAAGGTCCACCTGACCACGGACACGTGGACGAGTGCTGCCGGGCAGGGCCACTATATATCACTGACGGCACATTGGGTTAACTTGGTGGAGGCTGGGACCGAGTCTGACCCTGCGGCTGGTCATATACTGCCGACGCCGAGGATTGCGGGGCCTACCTCGGTCCAGGTCTTTCAGGCATGCTATGCCTCCTCCTCCTCCCACCCCTCCTCCACCTCCTCCTCCGAACTACCATCCGTGGGCATGGCGCCATCAGTCGCTAGCTCTAGGCACAGCAGCAGTGCCGTCGCTAAGCAACAGCAGGCGGTGCTCAAACTGCTGAGCCTAGGCGATAAAAGGCACACCGCCCAAGAACTATTACAGGGCATCACGGCGCAGACTGATCTGTGGCTGGCACCGCTGAACCTGAGGCCAGGCATGGTTGTGTGTGACAACGGCCGTAACCTGGTGGCGGCTCTGCAACTCGGCAGACTGACACATGTGCCATACCTGGCCCATGTGTTAAATCTGATAGTTCAGAGTTTCCTCAAGACATACCCCAATCTGTCTGATTTGCTCACGAAGGTGCGCCGCATCTGTGCGCATTTCAGGAAGTCCAGCACAGATGCTGCCACTCTCAGGGCAGCGCAGCGCCGCCTCCAACTGCCCGCTCACCGACTGTTGTGCGACGTGCCCACGAGGTGGAATTCAACATTAACCATGTTATCCAGAGTTTACCAGCAGCGCAGAGCGATTGTAGACTGCCAGATGTCAACTTCCACCAGAACTGGTAGTCAGGTCAGTCAGCTTCCTCAAGTCTACAATGAGGAGTGGACGTGGATGTCTGATATCTGTCAGGTGCTGAGTAACTTCGAGGAGTCAACACAGATGGTCAGTGGCGATGCCGCCATCATCAGCCTCACCATCCCGCTGCTTGGCCTGTTGAAAAACTCTCTGATCAGCATGAAGTCGGAAGCTTTGCGCTCGTCACAAGAGACGGGGGAAGAAGATTCCCTTGTTGATAGCCAAAGCACCCTTAGGTCTGTTTCTCAGCGCATATCGGAGGAGGTGGAGGTGGAGGAGGATGAGGAGGAAGAGGAGGAGAATGTTGGCGAGACACAAGAGGGGACCATTGTTCAGTCCTTCACTGTTCAGCGTGTATGGGCAGAAGAAGAGGAGTTGGAGGAGGAGGAAATGGACAGTCAGGCCAGTGAGGGGAGTGAATTCTTACGCGTTGGTACTCTGGCGCATATGGCAGATTTCATGCTAGGCTGCCTATCCCGTGACCCTCGCGTTCAAAGAATTTATTCCAGCACCGATTACTGGGTATTCACTCTCCTGGACCCACGGTACAAGCAAAATCTTTCCACTCTCATCCCTGGAGAGGAAAGGAGTGTGAGAATGCATGAATACCAGCAGGCCCTGGTGCACAAGCTGAAACACTATTTCCCTTCTGACAGCGCTAGCGGCAGAGTGCGTAGTTCTGCGGGACAAGTAGCGAGGGAGAGTAGGCGAGCAGGCAGCTTGTCCAGCACTGGCAAGGGTACGCTTTACAAGGCTTTTGCCAGCTTTATGTCACCCCAGCAAGACACTGTCACCTGTCCCCAGTCTCGGCAGAGTAGGGCTGATCTTTACAGAAAGATGGTGAGGGAGTACGTAGCTGACCATACCATCGTCCTAAATGATCACACAGCTCCCTACAACTACTGGGTTTCAAAGCTGGACATGTGGCACGAACTGGCGCTGTACGCCTTGGAGGTTCTTGCCTGCCCAGCCGCTAGCGTGTTGTCCGAGCGGGTTTTCAGTGCAGCTGGTGGCATCATCACCGATAAGCGTACACGCCTGTCGACTGACAGCGCTGACAGGCTGACGCTTATTAAGATGAATAAAGCCTGGATTTCTCATAATTTCCAATCTCCACCAGGTGAAGGAAGCTCAACCTGAATAATTTATGCACTCCTCCTCCTCCTCATTTTCCTCCTTCTCCTCCTCTTTGTACACTAAAGCAGAGGAAACTGGCTATTTTTTGACAGGGCCCACTGGCTCTAGCTATTCTACTTTATGCATTTAATTTTTCTGGAGGGCCACCTACCCGGTCCTCTGTTTTAAACAATTTTTGGGAGTGCCACATACAGGCACTCAATCTATTTCATTTTTCTGGAGGGCCACCTACCTGCTCCTCTGGTTTGAAAACTTTTTTGGACTGCCACATACAGGCACTCAATCTATTCAATTTTTCTGGAGGGCCAACTACCTGCTCCTCTGGTTTGAAAACTTTTTTGGACTGCCACATACAGGCACTCAATCTATTTCATTTTTCTGGAGGGCCACCTACCTGCTCCTCTGGTTTGAAAACTTTTTTGGACTGCCACATACAGGCACTCAATCTATTTCATTTTTCTGGAGGGCCACCTACCTGCTCCTCTGGTTTGAAAACTTTTTTGGACTGCCACATACAGGCACTATCCAAATTAAATTGTCTCCATAGCAGCCTCCACACGTTGTCTCCATTGCTACCTCCAAAAGTCGTCTATATAGCTGCCTCCATACATCGTCCCCTTATCAAGCGAGGTGTGTCAGGCAGAAATTTGGGTTGTTTTCATGGATTCCACATCAAAGTTGTTAACTTTGTCGCCACCCTGCTGTGTTATCCACAAAATATACTGGCAAACTTTTACCATTTACGGATATTATTTCAGCGCTTCTTGCGCATCTGTTTACATTCCCCTCACCCGCCATATCCCAAATTTATAAGAACGCTACTACACTTAACTTGGTGCAGGCTGGGACCGAGTCTGACCCTGGGGCTGGTCATATACTGCCGACGCAGAGGATTGCGGGGCCTACCTCGGTCCAGGTCTCAAAGGCCTACTATACCTCCTCCTCCTCCCACCCCTCCTCCACCTCCTCCTCCGAATTACCATCCGTGGGCATGGTGCCGTCAGTCGGTAGCTCTAGGCACAGCAGCAGTGCCGTCGCTAAGCGACAGCAGGCGGTGCTCAAACTGCTGAGCCTAGGCGATAAAAGGCACACCGCCCAAGAGCTATTACAGGGCATTCCACATCAAACTTGTTAACTTTGTCGCCACCCTGCTGTGTAATCCACAAAATATACTGGCAAACTTTTACCATTTACGGATATTATTTCAGCGCTTCTTGCGCATCTGTTTACATTCCCCTCACCCGCCATATCCCAAACTTATAAGAACGCTACTACACTTAACTTGGTGGAGGCTGGGACCGAGTCTGACCATGGGGCTGGTCATATACTGCCGACGCAGAGGATTGCGGGGCCTACCTCGGTCCAGGTCTCAAAGGCCTACTATACCTCCTCCTCCTCCCACCCCTCCTCCACCTCCTCCTCCTCCGAATTACCATCCGTGGGCATGGCGCCATCAGTCGGTAGCTCTAGGCACAGCAGCAGTGCCGTCGCTAAGCGACAGCAGGCGGTGCTCAAACTGCTGAGCCTAGGCGATAAAAGGCACACCGCCCAAGAGCTATTACAGGGCATTAACTTTGTCGCCACCCTGCTGTGTAATCCACAAAATATACTGGCAAACTTTTATCATTTACCGATATTATTTCAGCGCTTCTTGCGCATCTGTTTACATTCCCCTCACCCGCCATATCCCAAACTTATAAGAACGCTACTACACTTGATCTTATACAAAAGGTTCTTAGAAGTGCTGTTTGGGGAGTAGCCTAGAGACAGGGGCTTGGATTGGTGAAAGCTCGCCTGGAAGCGGAGCGCCAGCTCCATCCCAAGATCCAACTAACATAGTTTTAACTGCAGCACCTTTAACCCCTTCCCGACATTTGACGTAATAGTACTGCATGGCGGGAGGTGACTTCCCGCAAAATGCAGTACTATTACGTCAAGCTTCTGGCGCCGGCTCCTGAACGGAGCCGGCGGCAGAAGCTGCGGGTGTCGGCTATATATTATAGCTGACACCCGCCTCTAACACCCGCGATCGGAGATTTCTCCGATCGCGGGTGTTAACCCCTAACACGCCGCGGTCGCGCTGACCGCGGCGTGTTAGAGGCATTTAAATTCAATAACATGTCAATCGGACCCCCCCGCGGCGCTTACCGGGGGGTCCGCAGCTCCGATCGCAGCCCCGGGACTGCCGGTGCCCGGGGCTGCGCGATCTTCATCTGTGTAAGCTGTGTAAGCTGTAAAAGAGCTTGAACAAGTGATCAGAAGATCACTTGTTCAAGCTAAGATGTTAGTAACTGTAAAAAAAGTAAAAAAAATAAATAAAGCTTTTTTTTAAATAAAAAGAAATAATAAAAGAAAGTGAAAGTCCCCCCAAACACCACATTTCCCTTTACACAAGTAATAAACTATAAAAACACTAAATCACAAAAAAACCCCACTTATTTGGTATCGCTGCGTCCGTAACAATCTGTACAATAAATCCTAATCATAATTGGACCCGCTCGGTGAACGTGGTAAAAAAAAAACCCCAAAAACTTGCCAAAAATTAAAACTTTTTATCAAATTGCTTTACAAAAAATGTTCTAAAAAGTGATCCGAAAAAGTTACAATCACAAAAATGATACCAATGAAAAGAACATCTTGTCACGCAAAAAATAAGCTTACAACCAGCTCCGTCAACCAAAAAATACTATAGTTATGCCGGTATAAAAATGGCAATACTAAAACAAATGCAATTTTTTCTATTCTAGTTTTCCTTCAATAAAATTGGACAAATATAAAATAAACTATATAAATGAGGTATCACCGTAATCGTAGTGATCCGTAGAATAAAGATAATATATTATTGTTATGCTACAGTGAACACCCCCCCAAAAAAATGCTAAAAATCCAAAACAAGAATTGATGATTTTATTTCCCTCCACACGTAAAAAGTTAATAAAATTGCTTCAATAAGCTAAATACCCACTAAAATGAAGTTTTTTTACAGTGCATCTCATCTCGCAAAAAATAAGCCCTTATTTGTCTAAATTGCTTAAAGGGGTTATCCGGGTTTAATTTTTTTTTTATGGCCGGGCTGGGGAGGGATAGTTAAACATAATAAACATGGACTTACCTCCTCCGGCGCCGCCGATGTCCCGCGCCGCGGTCACTTCGTTCCGTGCCCCTGTAAACAAACGGGCACGGAACCCGCGCACAGGGAGCTGTTTATTATGTTTAAATAGCCCTCCCCAGCCCGGCCATAAAAAAAAAATTAAACCCGGATAACCCCTTTAAAAAATAAAGATTTGTATAGCCTATTCCCAACGTGCGTTGTTATAGAACGGTGCGGCGGGTAGTGACTTGCCAACACGGTTCAGACACAGTGATCGGGGCAAGATGGCGGCTGTTCCTGACGGCCATCCATCCTGCCCCATGGAACAGAAGGGTTACGTCCCACCCACATGATCGCTGCTATTGGCTCATCAATTCAGACCAGCCAATAGCAGCGAATTTACTTATGACGTCAGTAATACCGATCACCATGTCTGTAGACACGGTGATCGGGGCAGGGTGGCGGCTGTTCCTGACAGCCACCAATTGTGCTTTGCGGTCCAGAGGGGTTTTGTTTCCCCCCTCTGTCCATGTTTGCCGCTATTGGCTGGTCGATTTGGTCCAGCGAAAAGCAGCAGCATTCGTCACAATGGGCATCGCTAGGGTGAATAAGAGCAACACTTGGCGATAATTTCCCTACGAAAAACGAAGATTTGGTACAAAAGCGCTGGCCGTGCACATTGTACAGATTATGGTGTACAACTCTTACGTGCTGTTCCAATGTGCATGTCCTGCCTTATCATTTCTCCGTTTTCAAGAGGAAGATATTAGGAAACTAATATTGGGACAAGAAGGACGGGGCCCCAGTACCTCTGGTTTAGATGTTCCTGTGTTTTGCCAGGACAGAATTTTCCCGGTGAATTCTGCTGCTTGTAAAGGTAGGACTCACTAAAGAGTCTGTTCCAAAAGAGGAGTTAGGATGGACACTATATACTAAGGATGGACACTATATACTACTAATAGACCTGCGACACCTCCAGAGTGACAAAAGTTTAGTTGGTCCCCTGGTATATTCTACCTCCTTATACGCAACACATTCACAATTCACGCCCAACCTGTTGTGAATTAATTTTCGGTAAAATTAATAATTGTAACAACTGTTAGGTCCCATTGCTCCCTATACCCTTCCATTATTTCATAAGGGGCGCCATATAACGGGCACTGAACTCTCCAGAAATAATTGCAATTTCCATCTTGGACTGCATTGCACATCATATTTGGAAACCACCTATATGTTCAAAATGCTCATTTCACCACGTGTATTACCCTACACCACATATTACACCTTGCTAAATTCCCCAAGGGATGTACATTCAACAATTAGGGTCACTTTTTGGGTTTTCCTCTGTTTTGGTACCACTACGGCTCTCCAAATGTATCCTGACACATGTGAAGGATTTCTGTCAAATTTGGCCTCTAAAAGACTAACATTCCTCTTTTCCTCTACTGTGCGCCCATAAAGCATTTTATATGCACATGTGGGGTACTTCTACACTCGGGAGAAATAGTTTTACACCTTTTTTGGGGTTATTTAATATATTATCCCTTGTGGCTTACAAAAATTAGGGGTAAAGTGACATTTATAGGAAAATTTTCACCTTTTTAATGTTTAGGGCCTAATTGGATCATTTACCTGTACGGGCAAATACATATATAACACATTGCAAAATTCTCTAAGGGGTGTACATTCAAAAATTAGGGACACTTTTTCGGATTCTTATCCGTTTTATACCACTAGGGTTCTCCAAATGCATGTCAAACATTTGTCAAATTTGGCTTCTAAAAGGCAAACTTCCCCCTTTCCTTTTACTGTGCGCCCATACGACATTTTATATACACATGTGGGGTACTTCTACACTCGAGAGAAATAGGTTTACACATTTTGGGGGGTTATTATATTTTTTTATCCCTTGTGGCTTACAAAAATTAGGGGTAAAATGACCTTTATAGGAAAATTTTTACCTTTTTCCTATTTAAGTCCTAATGAAATTAAACACCTTTACGGACAAATACACATATTACACCTTGCTAAATTCTCTAAGGGGTGTGCCTTCCAAAATGGTGACACTTGTTTGGGTTCTCCTCTGTCTTGGTACCACTACAGCTCTCTAAATGCATCCTGACACATGTAAAGGATGTATGTCAAATTTGGCTTCTAAAAGGCCAACGCCCCTCTTTCCCTTCTGAGCTTCACTGCGTACCCATACAACATTTTATTTGCATGTGTGGGGCACTTTTATACTCGGGAGAAATGCTAGTACACATTTTTTGGGGTTGTTTCATCTTTAATGCCTTATGGGATACAAAAATTAGCCGTAAAAGTGACTTTTTTGGGAAAATGTTCATCTTTTTCCTTTTAGGGACCTAATTGAAACAAACACCTGTAGGGGAAAATACACATATTACACCTTGCTAAATTCGCCAAAGGGTGCACTTTCCAAAATGGTGACACTTGTTGGGGTTCCCCTCTGTTTTGGTACCACTAGGGCTTTCCAAATGCCTCCTGACACATGTAAAGGATGATTGTCAAATCTGGCTTCTAAAAGGCCAAAGCCCCTCTTTCCCTTCTGAGCTTCACTGTGTACCCATACAACACTTTATATGCAAAAGTGGTGCAGTTCTGTGATTAGGAGAAATAGTTTTACACATTTATGGGGGTTGTTTCATCTTTTATCCCTTGTGGCTTACAAAAATTTGGGGTAAAAGTGACTTTTTTGAGAAAATTTTCACCTTTTTTCCCTTTTGGGGCCTAATTGAATCAAACATCTGTTGGGGGAAATACACAAATTACACCTTGCTAAACTCTCCAAGGGGTGTACTTTCCAAAATGGTGTCTCATGTTGGGGCTTTCCTCTGTTTTGGTACCATTATGGCTCTCCAAATGCATCCTGTCACATGAAAACTTTTTCAGCCATATTTGCCCTCCAAAAACGAAACAACGCTCTTTCCATTCCAAGTGCCCCCATGTGTCCGTACAGCAGGGTACAGTGACAAAATGGGTATTGGCATGCTCAGGAGGAATTGCCCTAAACATTGTAAAATGCATTTTCCTTTTTAACCCATTGTGAAGGTGCAAATTTTAGTGTTCAATGAATCTATAGTAAGATAAAATTACATTTCTGTAATTTCACTTTCATTTATCTTTCACCCTCATGAAACGCTCATAGGGTTAACAAAATTCCCAAAAGTTGTTTTGAATATTTTGAGGGGTGTAGTTTCTAAAATGGTGTCATTTGTGGGGGGTTTCTTGTCATGTGGGCCTTATAAAGTCACTTCTAACTAAATTGACCCTCCAAAAGTAGGTTTTGATGATTTTCGTGAAAATCTGAAAAATTGCACCTAAAGTTATAAGCCTCCTAACATCCTAAAAACAGGAAAAGATTTTTGAAAAATGATGCCAAGTTAAAGCAGACATATGGAAAATGTTAGTTATCAAGTTATTTTAGTGATATGACCAACTTTCCAAAAAGTAGAAAATTTTGAATTTGGAAAACATTGTTTTTTTCAAAATTTTTGCCAAATTTCCATTTATTTCATTAATAAATACTAAACATATTGATTAAATTTCTCAACCAACATGAAGTACAATGTGTCACGAAAAAACAATCTCAAAATCAACTGGATATGTTAAAGTGTTCCAAAGTTATAACCACTTAAATAGACACATGTCAGATTTTAAAAAATGGGCCGTGTCAGGAAGGTGAAAAGTGGCTTCAGCGTTAAGGGGTTAATCTACTACTAGTTCACTGACTCCATAATAATAATAATAATAATCTTTATTTATATAGCGCCATCATATTCCGTAGCGCTTTACAAATCATAGGAAACAAATACAAATGTAATGTAACAGAGCACAACATTTGTATGGAACAACAGGAGTGAGGTCCCTGCTCGCCAGAGCTTACGGTTTATGAAGATGATGGGGTAACACGAGGTAAAAGAATATTTAATGGTCAAGCCATTCTTCTTAGGGAATAGAACAAAATATAATAAATGGAATTGCTGTCGCTTGAACCACTCAGCCGTCATCTTATATACCAGGTCCAGGGTGAATGGGACTGCAGAGAAGTCTGGTGCCTGTTGGTTGCTGGATAACAGATGGGAGGACGACACAGGACGGGTTAGTAGAAGAGTTAAAACTTCATGCAGTTAATGAGTGTTATAGGCTTGCCTAAAGAAATGGGTTTTAAGAGCACGTTTGAAACTTTGGAGGTTAGGTATTAGTCTGATAGTCCGGGGCAGAGCATTCCATAGAATTGGTGCAGCTCTAGAGAAGTCTTGGAGACGCGAGTGGGAGGTCCGCACTAGGGTAGAGGTTAATCTAAGATCACTGGCGGATCTAAGAGCACGGGTTGGGCGATAGACTGAGATAAGAGAGGAGAGGTAGGGGGGTGCAGCATTATACAGAGCTTTATGGATGAGGGTTATTATTTTAAACTGTATTCGAAAGGAGACTGGCAGCCAGTGCAGCGACTGGCATGAACTGTAGGCATACATGGTCCCCTTATCAAACGAGCTGTGTCAGGCAGAATTTTGGGTTGTTTTCATGGCTTCCACAACAAACTTGTTAACTTTGTCGCCACCCTGCTGTGTAATCCACAAAATATACTGGCAAACTTTTATCATTTACCAATATTATTTCAGCGCTTCTTGCGCATCTGTTTACATTCCCCTCACCCGCCATATCCTAAACTTATAAGAACGCTACTACACTTGATCTTATACAAAAGGTTCTTAGAAGTGCTGTTTGGGGAGTAGCCTAGAGACAGGGGCTTGGATTGGCGAAAGCTCGCCTGGCAGCGGAGCGCCAGCTCCATGCCAAGATCCAACTAACATAGTTTTAACTGCAGCACCTTTAATCTACTACTAGTTCACTGCCTCCATACATGGTCCCCTTATCAAACGAGCTGTGTCAGGCAGAATTTTGGGTTGTTTTCATGGCTTCCATGTTAACTTTGTCGCCACCCTGCTGTGTAATCCACAAAATATACTGGCAAACTTTTATCATGTACCGATATTATTTGAGCGCTTCTTGCTCACCTCCTTTGGTTCCTCTCTGCCACCCATTGGTTTGAAGCCTGAGTCCATTTAGGGTATGTCGCCATGCCACTCTCTAGCCTGCCGCTGCTGCCGCTGCCTCTGCATGCCGTCCCCTATAGTGTCAGGGTCAATTATTGGATGTTTTAGATGCTATCTAGCTTCATTCTGTCACTCTGTCATGGCCATGCTGTTGCCCATAATTTTGGCATAATGGTGCATTTAAGCAGCCTCAGAGGCATCCATGCATGCTGCCCCTGCTGTTTCCTGTCCATTTCCCTGGTGTTTCCATCCTTTTCTGAGGTTCCCAGGTGTTTGGCCAAGCTTCCCTGTGCAGAGCCTTGGTCCCCTTGAAAAATGCTCGAGTCTCCCATTGACTTCAATGGGGCTCGTTATTCGAGACGAGCACTCGAGCATCGGGAAAAGTTCATCTCGAATAACGAGTACCCGAGCATTTTAGTGCTCGCTCATCTCTAATGATTATGTGTCCATAATAATTATATGCTTTATGATTGTATACATGTGCCCTTTGCCCTATATTTTTGTACTCAGTCTGTTATGAAATACAGAGCTTTTCCCTTACATCAGTTTTAACCAGACATGCAACTGTCAGCGAAACTCAAGTCTTATGATCAAAAAGCAGATGTTTGTTAAGAATAGCATCAGCATCCAGACTAGCGGTCGATTTACTGTAGACAACGGTGACTGGAAATTCCCCTGGCATAGCAACCAAGGCCTAGTTTTGAGGACCAATCAGCAGGGGTCGGGGGCCAGACATATATGCTTAGCTATAACCAATTATAATGATTTTAATGTATGTAACCACACCTTTTTGTATGAGTATAAGAAGCTATGTATCAGAAAATAAAGACGTAGTTCAGTTCTCTTTTCTGCATGGCAAGTCAAGAGCATGAGCTGAGACAACACAGAACCTGAGTCTGTCTTCTCTTACTAAGTGCACACATACTCCCCTAATTTGGAATGTCTGAGAGAAGAGTGTATTGGGCGGTTTTGCGCTGCCCCGTCACTACTTGCGCCTCTTTTTTACGTTCCCCTCCCCCGCCTTAACCAGGCTAATTACTTATAAGAACAGTACTACACTTGATCTTATACAAAAGGTTCTTAGAAATGCTGTTTGTAGCCCCCGCCTGCTTTGAAAATTATAATTTTTTCAAAGTAAACACTTCTGGCCCCCAGGCTCATTTTGGGTGGGGAGGAGCTGAGAGGAAGAGGCTTGGACAGGCGAAAGCTCGCCTGGCAGCAGAAAGCCAGCTCCATCCCAAGATCCAACTAACATCGTTTTAACTGCAGCACCTTTAATCTACTACTACCTTACTGCCTCCATACATCGTCCCCTTAGCAAACAAGTTGTGTCAGGCAGGATTTTCAAGTGTTTCACCAGATACATAATGGAACTCGGCCCATCTATCGCCGGCATGCTGGGGACCTGATGTTTCAATCATAACAGCGCAATATGGATGCCCCATACTGTCACTCTTAATCATGGAACCATTTCGAAAAAAAAATAAAAAATAGAACCGCTATGCTATTCCATTATTCCTAGATGAAATATTCAAACAACCTGCCTGATTTGAATATTATGATTTTTTCAAAGTAAACGCTTCTGGCCCCCAGGCCCATTTTGGGTGGGGAGGAGCCGAGAGACAGGGGTTTGGACAGGCGAAAGCTCGTATGGCAGTGGACCGCCAGTTCCATCCCAATATACAACTAACATTGTTTTAACTGCAGCAACCTTCAACCCACAACCTATAACCTTTTACCTCTAAAATCTATCTTTTCACTCCTCTTTTCTCACCTTCTTACGTTCACCTCGCCAAAAGGAATTTTTTAAATGGGTTTGAAGCCTGAATCCATTTGGGGTATGTCACCATGCCTTTCTCTAGCCTGCCGCTGCCTCCGCATGCCGTCCCCTATAGTGTCAGGGTCAATTATTGGGTGTTTTAGATGCTATCTCGCCTCACTCGGTCACTCTGTCATCGCCATGCTGTTGCCCATAATTTTGGCATAATGGTGCGATTAAGCAGCCTCAGAGGCATCCATGCATGCTGCCCCTGCTGTTTCCTGTCCATTTCCGTGATGTTTCCATCATTTTCTGAAGTTTCCAGGTGTTTGGCCAAGCTTCCCTGTGCAGAGCCTTGGTCCCCTTGAAAAATGCTAGAGTCTCCTATTGACTTCAATGGGGTTCGTTATTCGAAACGAGCACTCGAGCATCGGAAAAAGTTCGACTCGAGTAACGAGAACTCGAGCATTGTAGTGCTCGCTCATCTCTAGTTCTGACCCATATCTTGTCGAATACTCTTTGATGTCTGTATTGTCATGTAATTGTTTGCATTTTGGTGCAGAAGGGGCACGTCAAACAATTAGGGTAGGCTGGGCATTTAGGTCAGCTGGAGCGTTGTTTATTCTTCGGGCTCACTGTCCTTATCTGTAATTTCAGTTAATCCAGGCCATTCCCTTCTATACCAGTGATGACGAACCTTTTAGAGACAGAGTGCTCAAACCTAATTACTTATCGCAAAGTGCCAGTACAGCAATTTAACCTGAAAAGTGACGGTTTGGTTTAGAATCAATAAAATGATACATTCCCACTCAGAGGTAGCTTCCCTCTCATTGTGTTTTATTCGCATTTCAAAACTCCTATACTTGTTTCATATGTGTGACATTGAGGAAGAGGCAGTAATCCTATTAATGCAAAGACTGCTACATGCACATGTTCATGTGCACGTAGCCTTAGAGTGCAGTCACAAGTACTGCTAGCGCTGCATATACAAATGCAGCACTACAGTATGGGGGCAGGCTTTGGCCCGATTGCTTATGCGTTTCTATGGAAACACATGCAATCAGTAAGCAGAACATGGTGTCGTTCATTAAAACAATGCATTACACCGGGTTCTGGTTACCGATCACTTGCATTTCCATAGAAACGCATACGCAATCAGGCGAAAGCCTGCCCCCATGCCCTAGTGCTGCATTTGTAAACACAGCTCTGGTGGTATTTGTGACCACACAATTACTAAGGACTGTTGTAGTTCCTTAAAGCAAAGTACTGTGTAAAATTTTACAGTGTTACTTTAACAGGACTGTCTGACATTTATGGTAGGAAGAGGCAGCAGTCTTATCTTCTTACATATGACTGGTGCTTTTTCCTACACATAAGGAGATAGTCCTGTGTAATCCAGTATGATAGGGTAGTGTTTTACACAGGACTATCTGAGCTCGGATTACAGCAGTCCTATACACACTGAAATGCCACTTTTAGACCATTTTACATCACATAAAAAGAGTAATAAAAAGTTATCAAAAGGTCACGCAGTCCTCAAAATGGTAGCAATAAAAACAACGGCTCATTAAGCAAAAAATCACACTTCCCCAGCTCCGTACACTAAAGTTATTAGCGTCACAAGATGGCGAAACTATTTTCTTTTTCGTACACTGTTTTAATTATTGAAAAAGTATTAAATCACAATAAAACCTACAAATCTGGTATCACTGTGATTTTACCGAACCAAAGAATAAATGATTTGGAGCGCACAGCGAAAGTATTAAAATCCAGCTTCCTAGTACACGACATGGAATAATAAATAACTGAGAAGCAAAATATGTTACGCAAAAAATAAGCCCTCACACCGCTATATATAAATGCACATATAAATATATAATATAATATGTATATACATAAATACATACATAGAAATACATATGTTACTTGCTCTTTGGTTGTCCAAGGTGGCGGACGTGCTGGCAGGCAGAAGTTCAGGTGTCTGTTGTTCCAGGGGGGGGGGGGAGTCGGTACGGTAGATGGGCAGAGGGTGGGCGACCAGAGTAAGGGTTGGGGGGGTAATGCGGCATCTGGAGTTCGGGGCAGTGGGGTTATGAGGCATGAGTTCCAGGGGAGGGGTGATGGGGGGGGCAGTGACCGGAGTTGAGGGGGGGGTAGCGAGAGTGGCCGGAGTTCGGCGCAGGGGGGGGCTTGTGGTAGTGGGCGCAGTTTGTGCCGTGAGTTTCGGCCAGGTTGCGGGCGGAGTTTTAGGGGAGGGAGCGGGCAGGAAATCAGCCCTCCTGCTGATCTATTATGCCCTGTGGATGCCGAGAATAAAAAAAAAAATCACCTCAGACTCTGCGTTCCTCCGGCTGATCACTGTAGCGCACGTCATTACGCTGCCAGCGCTGGAAAGCTTACCGTCCTGTGCGCTGCAGTGATCAGTGTGACAGTGTGCCCTGCTCTGTCATGGCTGTTAGCAGTATCGGAGCGAAGCTGAGTTGGGACAGTGGTTGTCCGCACCTGGCAGTGGTTGGGAGGATGGGGCGCGTGCCAGCAGTGAGGGCTCTGCGTGCCCTCTCTGGTACGCGTGCCATAGATTCGCCACCGCTGTTCTATACCAATGTCGAATTATGTATATATTTAACCCCTCTCCTCCACCCTCAACCTCAGGTATGGTACAACAGTTGCCTGCAGTCCTCAATGGCAGACAGTCCCCTTTCACTTCCCTTAGTGAAACAAATTCCCCTCAAGCACTTTCTGGTACTTTCTGCCAGCAGCTCTTGTCAATAACAGGATTATATTGAGCGAGAAGCGAGACGAGGTAGCATATATATAACCAAGACATGGATATGGAGATTTGAGGATCGAGATAAAAGGACAAAGTGAGTTAAATTTATATATTTAATTATCCTTAAGGGCATACTAGACAATTCAATAAACACAAGGGATTATATATACAGTTGACAAAGTGAAGATTATAAACTGCAAGTCTACAAGAGTATTCTTCTACTCTTGTAGACTTGCAGTTTATAATCTTCACTTTGTCAACTGTATATATAATCCCTTGTGTTTATTGAATTGTCTAGTATGCCCTTAAGGAAATTAAATATATAAATTTAACTCACTTTGTCCTTTGTCCAATGAAAGTTAATTACTGTGTTCTGAACCAATGTGGATAGGATGCACAATACGTGAACATTCGTCCTGCCTTTTATGATATTGTGATGATAATAATCCAGGGGAAAAGAACAATGGCAAAGGGGATTGATTTGCTTTTAGACAAACTGCTCCCACCTCCAGGTGGGTTCTAGAACACCTGCTACCTGGACCAGATCCAGGACCTTGGATGAGTTTAAACTTTTCAATGGGAGTACAGTTCCAGTGTAGTTTCAGTGACTACAGTACCCTACATGACCCACTTACAATGCTTCCATTGAGAGTTTTTCTTATCTTCTCATCCAAGGTCTAGAATCGATTGAGAGGTGCACGTTCGGCATATTTGTCATAATTAAAATAATAATCTTTATTTATATAGCGCCATCAAATTCCGTAGCGCTTTACAAATCATAGGGGACATATACAGATAAAATAATACATCACATAGTACAAATATAGTACATAGCACACCTATTGGCTAAAGACGGTGGAGCTGGAAACTGGAACAGAAATAAAAATAAATATAAACATAAATATTTTAGAAACTTCCCAACATGTAAGGACATTGCATGCAATATTAAATAATGACTCTAGGTAAAACCATTTGTCTTGCAGATAAGAAACCCTCATTGTAATGGAAAAAAGGTAAAAAAAATATGTCTATTGGCAGGTAAGTGAAAAGTGGGGGAGTACAACTGGCGGAAAAAACGATTTAAAACATAACTTTTAATAGAATCATATACAGTAAAAATCAATTAGTTAAGTAAACATCAAACAAATGTGGCATTAAAAACACACTGACAAATGCACACCATAGGGCGTATCGATGGACATCCTAAACCCTCACCACAATATATCACTGTGCACCTGAGATAAATCGCGTACCTGTTCATGTGATAAATGACTCATAGTACTGTGAGTCTTCAAGACACCAGAGGGGGCATAAGGGATGATGTTCTACAACCCACAAAATATTAGGGAGTCCTTCAGAGGCTTCATTCGTTGGTGAGGGAAAAGTAAGATGGATGGACTGCGTCAGGATGTGACGGAAGGGAGAGGTTTAGCACTCTCTGGGGCATCGAGGTCAGGGATCCCTGTTAAACCCTGTCCGTGGCTGGGCTAGGGCCCTATTATGCCCTATAGAGCCTCGACTCGGGGCCGCAGCCCTAAATGACTGCCACCCCGACTGGAACCTGTCCCTACCGCTGGCGCACTGACCCTGAAATGAGCAGGGAAGGGAGATGAAGCGAGAACTGTAAAGTTGTTACGGACAAATACCGTGGAAGTCAGTTCCCCACACAATAAAGATAAGTGCAAAAAGTATATTGAAAAGTGCAATTGGTATTGAAGTGTAAATCTTTAAATTGTGCACATGCAGTAATGGTCTAGGTCAAGGTCCCTACATGCCATGTTTCACCCAAAAAGTATAGGCTCATCAGGGGAAATTAAGACCAATAGTTTCCCGCATTGGAGATTGTGTGATTGAATGTCAGCAAATGCAGGAAAATGCACCTGGGGATGGTCTACAAGGATAATCATAATGTCGACAGTGGGTAGATGAAAAAACTCCATCCCAGGTATGGTACACGGTAGGGTTACACGCCAGAGCGGTATAGTCTCATTCCAGGGGCGTAACTAGGAGATCTTGGGCCCTATAGCAGATTTCTGCATGGGGCCCCCTTCCCCATTAAAAAAAATATACATATTGGTACAGACACGTTTATGCGATGAACATATTTACGCACTCATGTACACACATTTATATTATATACACACGGGTAAAATTCTAAATTCATTCACTCACTTTTATATACTTGTATACATTTATACGCACACATTTATGGACTTGCATGTATACACATGCAATTTGCACACATACTGTATAGTGCATACACGTTATATGCATACATATATATTATATATACATCATATATATATATATATATATATATATATATATATACAGTATACACAGTATATACACACGGTTATTTAACATACGCCAGTCCCTGCCCCGGCACAGCCGCATGCATCAAGTGCCTTTGGCCTCTTGATGTATCCGGCGGGATGCTGGGGAGTGTCTATCTCTACGCCAGGCACGGCCTTGCATAGAAATAAACGCAGCCAGCGAATTTTCACATATAAAAGTTCGCCAGCAGCAGAAGGTGTACAGACGCGGGGACAGGAACGCCCCGTGCCAGCCCACTCTCTGCCGCCCGGACACGCCCCTCCACACCCCACTGGAGTGAAGGTGGAGAATTGGTGCATTAGGGTGCAAAAGTCCTGATAAATACCCCCCATACTGTGTATACATACAGCATATATACACATACAGTATATACGGCATCTATGCATATACTGCGTATGAATACAGCATATATACAAATATTTACATACACACCATAAACACTCATACAGAATATACATACACACACATACACACATACATATACACACATACATACATATACACACACACATACATACATATACACACACACATACATACATATACACACACACATACACACACACATACATATACACACATACACACACACATACATATACACACATACACACACACATACATATACACACATACATATACACACACACACACACAGATACATATATAGAAATACATATACACACACACTTACACACATACATATATATATACACACACACATACATACATACATACATACATATACACACACATACATACATATACACAGATAAAATTATCAACTAACTTTCTGGTCCTGGCGTGCAGCGCTTTCCGGAGGGTTTGACCGTCCTGTTATGTTTGTTCAGAAGTGATGTCCTGCTGGGGTGAGCAGGTGTGAGGGTAGTGTGAGTGGGCGTGTAGGGAGACGTGTCAGCCGGCCGGTGATGGATGCAGGCGGAAGGACGCGCCGACAGGCAGGTAGGTGGGCGTGCCGGCGGGCCGAGGGACATGCCGGTGGGCGGGCAGGGGATCGTGGAGGCGGGCAGGGGATCGTGGAGGCGGGCAGCGGTTCGTGGAGGTGGGCAGGGGATCGTGGAGGCGGGCAGCGGATCGTGGAGGCGGGCAGCGGATCGTGGAGGCGGGCAGGGGATCATTGAGGCGGGCAGGGGATCGTTGAGGCGGGCAGGGGATCGTTGAGGCGGGCAGGGGATCGTGGAGGCGGATGGATGCGTAAAAGGATGTGGAGGTGGGTGGATGCGTAAAAGGATGTGGAGGCAGGTGGGCGGCAGGATATGGTGGCGGGCGGACGGGAAGACATAGTGGTGGGCGGGCAGGGGATCGTGGAGGCGGGCGTTTGAGTAGGAGAATGTGGAGGCGAATGGCAGGATATGCCGGGAGGCGGGCAGAGGCATGTGCCGGCGGGGGGGATGTGTTGCCGACTGTCGGGGGGCGGGCTACCGACACTCTTGGGGGGCTCTATGTTTAGCACAGCATGCGTTAATGCTGTGCTGTTCACAGGCAGGGGAGGGGAGAACACTAAATTTTGGGTTCACGTCCATCCCGGGACCCCTAGCAGCACGGGCCCCGTAGCAAACCCTACGGCTGCTACGGCTGTTGTTACGCCACTGTCTCATCCCGATACTTGCGCTGGGCTAAAGCAGCCCGATGTCTAAACGTCAGTGGAGCAAATCAGATAGCGTGAGCGATAAGTGAAAAGTGGAAACACAATGATGAAAAATTTTGTGTAATGTAATATTATATTTGATGCGGAATTTGATTGTGCTATACAAATAAAGATTATTATTATTTTCCATAGCGTCCCCCATGATGGCTCCCAATGGAGGATGACCCTTGACCTCTGTAGGCACAGGAAGCAGAGAGGTTAAATACCCCACCCCTTGCATCGATACTCCAGTGGCTCTTTCCGGCACTTTTTTCCACCCCAAAGGGACTACTGCATCTGCGGCTCTGGGAAGCTAAGGACACCCAGAGCGCGTCCGTCGTGGTGCCGTGAGCCGTCTGCCGTCTGACTCTGTAGATCAGTGATTTTCAACCTTTTTTGAGCCGCGGCACACTTTTTATACTTAGAAAATCCTGAGGCACACCACCAACCAAAATAGCACAAAATGACACTAAAACAATCATAAAAGGCCTCCCTTTACTAATAAAAACCCCCTAGTGCCCTCCCTTTACTAATAAAAACCTCTAGCGGCCTCCCTTTACTAATAAAAACCTCTAGCGGCCTCCCTTTACTAATCAAAAGCCCCTAGCGGCCTCCCTTTACTAATCAAAAGCCCCTAGCGGCCTCCCTTTACTAATTAAAAGAACCTAGCGGCCTCCCTTTACTAATTAAAAGCCCCTAGCGGCCTCCCTTTACTAATTAAGAGCCCCTAGCGGCCTCCCTTTACTAATTAAAAGACCCTAGAGGCCTCCCTTTACTAATTAAGAGCCCCTAGCGGCCTCCCTTTACTAATTAAGAGCCCCTAGCGGCCTCCCTTTACTAATTAAGAGCCCCTAGCGGCCTCCCTTTACTAATTAAGAGCCCCTAGCGGCCTCCCTTTACTAATTAAGAGCCCCTAGCGGCCTCCCTTTACTAATTAAGAGCCCCTAGCGGCCTCCCTTTACTAATTAAGAGCTCCTAGCGGCCTCCCTTTACTAATTAAGAGCCCCTAGCGGACTCCCTTTACTAATTAAGAGCCCCTAGCGGCCTCCCTTTACTAATTAAGAGCCCCTAGCGGCCTCCCTTTACTAATTAAGAGCCCCTAGCGGCCTCCCTTTACTAATTAAGAGCCCCTAGCGGCCTCCCTTTACTAATTAAGAGCCCCTAGCGGCCTCCCTTTACTAATTAAGAGCCCCTAGCGGCCTCCCTTTACTAATTAAAAGCCCCTAGCGGCCTCCGTTTACTAATTAAAAGTCCCTAGAGGCCCCCCTTTACTAATTAAAAGGCCCTAGAGGCCCCCCTTTACTAATTAAAAGGCCCTAGAGGCCCCCCTTCACTAATTAAAAGGCCCTAGAGGCCCCCCTTTACTAATTAAAAGGCCCTAGAGGCCCCCCTTTACTAATTAAAAGGCCCTAAAGGCCTCCCTTTACTAATTAAAAGGCCTTAGAGGCCCCCCTTTACTAATAGAAAGCCCCAGCCTCGCTTTACTAATAAAAAAAAAAGACCCCAGCTTCCTTAATAACATTATATACTTACCCTTGATGTCTTCTTCCGCGTAACTTCTCTCCTAATGGCGATCCGCCCATCTTCTGTAGCTGTCGTCAGGTCGCGTCAGTCACGTGACATGGGCCGCGCGGTGCAGGAGCTACGGAAGATGGGCGGATCGCCGACGCGGGGCTTGTTGGTAAGTATGGGGGCCAAAACACGTGGGCGCGGCGGCAGCGCTACACAGGTGCTCCCCGCGGCACACAGGTTGAAAATCACTGCCATAGATCCTATAGTTGGGGCTCTTTTTGATATTATATTAACCCCATCTCTCAGGCATTTTTTTAAACCTGGATCTTGTTCTAAGATCGGTAGATATTTCTTGATAATATTTTTAATCCTAAAGAACTGTTTGCTGTATGTTGTAGCAAATGTAATAGTATGTTTATTTTTTATTAGTATGTATCTTTTTTGACAAAATACTAGAGGAGTTCATTTCTGTATATATATATATATATATATATATATATATATATATATATATGTGTGTGTGTGTGTTTTTTAGAATTGTGTGGACCGTGCTTACTGGTCAGCTATATCAGGTAGTACTTTTCCACTAATCCACTATACTGTCTTTTATCAGGGGCCATTATGCATTATAATTAATGTTTTAGGCTGGCTGATACAATATGAAGTCATGCGGTATGGAGGCTTCTGGCTTCTGGCCATATCCTTAAACCCTGTAAGTAGGGTCACCCAGGGATAGGGTGGTGGGTCACCCATATATTCCACAAGTTATCACGTTATGTTGGGTGATTAAAGATTGATAATGCTCTCCTTCTCCTTGGTAGGAGCCCAGGGAAAAGGAGAAAGATAAAGGGAGATCTAAAGACAAGGATCAACCTAGCACATAAAAGACTACGTCTATAAAGTGCAATATGTGTCTAGAAAAGCTGCCAAATGACTACAAAAAATCTATATGCAAATCTGTATAGACAACCTACTCAGATAGGAAAGATTGTCCTTTGTGGACGAAATGCATAGCTTTATCAGGGATGAAGTAAAGACTTCAGTTACGTCATTTATAGCAGCGTTAATCCCTCAGGAATCACCTCAAAAGAAACAAAGGATAATAGAATCCTTTTCGGAATCAGCCTCCAACTCAGAAGGGACTGAAACTAGAGAATCTGTAGATTCCGTCTCCCTCTGTTTCAGCGAACAAAACGGAATCCAGATACCTATTGGCATCTGAAGATTTGGAGCCACTCTTAACCCCTTAACGCTGAAGCCACTTTTCACCTTCCTGACACGGCCCATTTTTTAAAATCTGACATGTGTCTATTTAAGTGGTTATAACTTTGGAACGCTTTAACACATCCAGTTGATTTTGAGATTGTTTTTTCGTGACACATTGTACTTCATGTTGGTTGAGAAATTTAATCAATATGTTTAGTATTTATTTATGAAATAAATGGAAATGTGGCAAAAATTTTGAAAAAAACAATGTTTTCCAAATTCAAAATTTTCTACTTTTTGGAAAGTTGGTCATATCACTAAAATAACTTGATAACTAACATTTTCCATATGTCTGCTTTAACTTGCCATCATTTTTCAAACATCTTTTCCTTTTTTTAGGATGTTAGGAGGCTTATAACTTTAGGTGCAATTTTTCAGATTTTCACGAAATTCATCAAAACCTACTTTTGGGGGGTCAATTTAGTTAGAAGTGACTTTATAAAGCCTACATGACAGAAAACCCCCACAAATGACACCATTTTAGAAACTACACCCCTCAAAATATTCAAAACAACCTTTGGGAATTTTGTTAACCCTATGAGCGTTTCATGAGGGTGAAAGATAAATGAAAGTGAAATTAGAGAAATGTAATTTTATCTTACTATAGATTCATTGAACACTAAAATTTGCACCTTCACAATGGGTTAAAAAGGAAAATGCATTTTACAATGTTTAGGGCAATTCCTCCTGAGCATGCCAATACCCATTTTGTCACTGTACCCTGCTGTACGGGCACAGGGGGGCACTTGGAATGGAAAGAGCGTTGTTTCGATTTTGGAGGGCAAATATGGCTGAAAAAGTTTTCATGTGTCAGGATGCATTTGGAGAGCCATAATGGTACCAAAACATAGGAAAGCCCCAACAAGAGACACCATTTTGGAAAGTACACCCCTTGGAGAATGTAGCAAGGTGTAATTTGTGTATTTACCCCAACAGGTGTTTGATTCAATCAGGCCCCAAAAGGGAAAAAAGGTGAAAATTATCTCAAAAAAGGCACTTTTACCCCAAATTTTTGTAAGCCACAAGGGATAAAATATGAAACAACCCCCATAAATGTGTAAAACTATTTCTCCTAATCACAGAAATGCACCACTTTTGCATATAAAGTGTTGTATGGGTACACAGTAGGGCTCAGAAGGGAAAGAGGGGCGTTGGCCTTTTAGAAGCCAGATTTGACAATCATCCTTTACATGTGTCAGGATGCAATTGGAGAGCCCTAGTGGTACCAAAACAGAGGGGAACCCCAACAAGTGTCACCATTTTGGAAAGTGCACCCTTTGGAGAATTTAGCAAGGTGTAATATGTGTATTTTCCCCTACAGGTGTTTGCTTCAATTAGGTCCCTAAAAGGAAAAATATTAACATTTTCCCAAAAAAGTCACTTTTACGGCTAATTTTTGTATCCCATAAGGCATTAAAGATGAAACAACCCCAAAAAAGTGTACTAGCATTTATCCCGAGTATAAAATTGCCCCACACATGGAAATAAAATGTTGTATGGGTACGCAGTGAAGCTCAGAAGGGAAAGAGGGGCGTTGGACTTTTAGAAGCCAAATTTGACAGACATCCTTTACATATGTCAGGATGCATTTAGAGATCCGTAGCGGTACCAAAACAGAGGGGAACCCCAACAAGTGTCACCATTTTGGAAAGCACACCCCTTAGAGAATTTAGCAAGGTGTAATATGTGTATTTGTCCGTAAAGTTGTTTGATTTAATTAGGACTTAAATATGAAAAAGGTGAAAATTTTCTTATTAAGGTCATTGTACCCCTAATTTTTTATAGCCACAAGGGATAAAAATATGTAATAAACCCCCAAAATGTGTAAACCTATTTCTCTCGAGTGTAGAAGTACCCCACATGTGTATATAAAATGTTGTATGGGCGCACAGTAAAAAGGAAGGGGGATGTTTGCCTTTTATAAGCCAAATTTGACAGAAATGTTTGACATGCATTTGGAGAACCCTAGTGGTATAAAACAGATAAGAATCTGAAAAGTGACCCTAATTTTTGAACGCACACCCCTTAGAGAATTTTGCAATGTGTAATATATGTATTTGCCCCTACAGGTGAATGATCCAATTAGGCCCTAAACATTAAAAAGGTGAAAATTTTCCTATAAATGTCACTTTACCCCTAATTTGTGTAAGCCACAAGGGATAATATATTAAATAACCCCAAAAAAGGTGTAAAACTATTTCTCACAAGTGTAGAAGTACCCCACATGTGCATATAAAATGCTTTATGGGCGCACAGTAGAGGAAAAGAGGGATGTTTGTCTTTTAGAGGCCAAATTTGACAGAAATCCTTCACATGTGTCAGGATACATTTGGAGAGCCGTAGTGGTACCAAAACAGAGGAAAACCCGAAAAGTGACCCTAATTGTTGAATATACACCCCTTGGGGAATATAGCAAGGTGTAATATGTGGTGTAGGGTAATACACGAGGTGAAATGAGCATTTTGAACATATAGGTGGTTTCCAAATACGATGTGCAATGGAGTCCAAGATGGAAATTGCAATTATTTCTGGAAAGTTCAGTGCCCGTTATGTGGCGCCCCTTATGAAATAATGGAGGGGTATAGGGAGCAACGGGACATAACAGTTGTTACAATTATTCATTTTACCTAAATTAATTCACAACAGGAGATGGAATATACCAAGGGACCAACTAAACTTTTGTCACTCTGGAGGTGTCGCAGGTCTCTTAGTAGTATGTAGTGTCCATCCTAACTCCTCTTTTGGAACAGACTCTTTATTGAAGCAGCAGAATTCACCGGGAAAATGCTGTCCTGGCAAAACACAGGAACACCTAAACCAGAGCGACTGGGGCCCCGTCCTTCTTGTCCCAATATTAGTTTCCTAATACCTTCCTCTTGAAAACTGAGAAATGATACGGCAGGACCTGCACATTGGAACAGCTCGTAAGAGTTGTACAGCATAATCTGTACAATGTGTACGGCCAGCACTTTTGTACCATATCTTCGTTTTCCGTAGGGAAATTATCGCCAAGTGTTGCTCTTATTCACCCTAGCGAAGCCCATTGTGACGAATATTGCTGCTTTTGGTAGGACCAAATCGACCAGCCAATAGCAGCAAACGTGGACAGAGGGGGGCAACAAAACCCCTCTGGACCGCAAGGCAAAATTGGTGGCTGTCAGAAACAGCCGCCACCCTACCCTGATCACCGTGTCTACAGACATGGTGATCGGAATTACTGACGTCATAAGTAAATTCGCTGCTATTGGCTGGTCTGAATTGATGAGCCAATAGCAGTGATCGTGTGGGGGGGACGTAACCCTTCTGGTCCATGGGGCAGGATGGATGGCCGTCAGGAACAGCCGCCATCTTGCCCCGATCACTGTGTCTGAACCGTGTTGGCAAGTCGCTACCCGCCGCACCGTTCTATAACAACGCGCGTTGGGAATGGCCTATACAATCTTTATTTATTTTTTAAACAATTTAGACAAATAAGGGCTTATTTTTTGCGAGACGGGATGCACTGTAAAAAAAACTTCATTTTAGTGGGTTTTTAGTTTGTTGAAGCAATTTTATTAACTCTTTACTTGAGGAGGAAAATAAAATCATCAATTCTTGTTTTGGATTTTTAGCATTTTTTTTGGGGGGGTGTTCACTGTAGCATAACAATAATATATTATCTTTATTCTACGGATCACTACGATTACGGTGATACCTCATTTATATAGTTTTGTTTATATTTGTCCAATTTTATTGAAGGAAAACTAGAATAGAAAAAATTGCATTTGTTTTAGTATTGCCATTTTTATAGCAGCATAACTATAGTATTTTTTTATTGACGGAGCTGGTTGTGAGCTTATTTTTTGCGTGACAAGTTGTTCTTTTCAGTGGTATCATTTTGGTGCTTGTAACTTTTTCGGATCACTTTTTAGAACATTTTTTGTAAAGCAATTTGATGAAAAGTTTTAATTTTTGGCACGTTTTTTGGGGTTTTTTTCTACCACGTTCACCGAGCGGGTCCAATTATGATTAGGATTTATTGTACATATTGTTACGGACGCAGCGATACCAAATAAGTGGGTTTTTTTTGTGATTTAGTGTTTTTTTATACTTTATTACTTGTGTACATGGAAATGTGGTGTTTGGGGGGACTTTCACTTTCTTTTATTATTTATTTTTATTTAAAAAAACTTTATTTATGTTTTAACTTTTTTTTACAGTAATTGACATCTTAGCTTGAACAAGTGATCTTCTGATCACTTGTTCAAGCTATTTTACAGGTTACACAGTGCAATACAGAAGTATTGCACTGTGTAATGTCCAGTGCATGCCCAGTGTCTTACAGCCGGGTCCTGCCAGGAGGCACGGACCCGGCACCGGGAGGAAGATCGCGCAGCCCCGGGCAGTCCCGGGGCTGCGATCGGAGCTGCGGACCCCCATGGTAAGCGCCGCGGGGGGGGGGGGGTCCGATTGACTTAAAATCCTTTTTAAATGCCTCTAACACGCCGCGGTCAGCGCGACCGCGGCGTGTTAGGGGTTAACACCCGCGATCGGAGAAATCTCTGATCGCGGGTGCTAGAGGCGGGTGTAGGCTATAATATGTAGCCGACACCCGCAGCTTCTGGCGCCGGCTCCGTTCAGGAGCCGGCGCCAGAAGCTTGACGTAATAATACTGCATTTTGCGGGAACGCACCTCCCGCCATGCAGTACTATTACGTCAAATGTCGGGAAGGGGTTAAAGGCTATACGAGATACCCTCAAGATAGAGGAGATAGAAGAAACAGTCTATTCAGGATGAGCTGTTTGGCCTTATTAAAATCAAGAAAAGACGTGTGTTTCCAATAAATAACACACTTAAAGAGTTAAAATTGGAAGAATGGAGGGAGCCAGAGAACAGGATCTCCATATCTAAGGAGTTTAAAAATAGACTATCATTTGATGAATCTGAAGCTAAATTGTGGAACTCTATACCTAAGTTAGATATCCGAGTCACAAATATTACCAAAAAAACGGATCTACCATTTAAGAATGCGATACAGCTTAAAGATCCTCTGGACAGAAAAGCCAATAGCCTGCTAAAAAAGACATTGGAATGTGCCATGCTTAATTTAAAATCTAATGTTGCCACAACTTCTATGGCCCGTACCCTCCTTCACTGGATAGCAGAGCTTGAAAATCCCATCAGAGATGGTACTCCTAGGGAAATGTTAATAAGCACTTTTTCCATGTTAAAGGCTGCCAAAGCATTTATCGCAGACGCCTCTGCTGAAGGAGTCAGCATTTGTGCAAAAGGTGGTGTTTTGTCTAAATTGCGTGAGAAGGTCGCTTCGGCTTTGCCAATGGACTGTAGACTTTAGATCACAGTCCAAACTGTGCGGTATCCCCTTTGAGGGGGTATATATATATATTCGGCCCTGAATTGGATACAATACTAGAAAAAGCAGCTGATAATAAAAAGGGGTTTCCAGAGTCTAAAAGCAGTCAAAGGAAACAGCCCTTACGAGACCCTAAAGATAAGAAACAGTCCTACAAAGGGAAAGGCAAGCAAGGCAGATGGAGTTATCCTAAAGGTGAAAAAGGTAAAGGTTTTCTCCTTAGCTCCAGTAACTGAGTCCCAGCCTATAGGAAGCAATGACGCTAGAGTTAGCGGAAGGTTGTTAAATTTCCATCAACAGTGGGGTCAGATAACAACAAATCCCTGGATACTGTCTATTCTCCAAGATGGTTACAGAATAGAACTAACCTCACTTCCTCCCAATAAATTTGTCTTAACAAAACAACTGTCAGAAAATCTTTCAATTCAACTGAGGTCGGAGGTACAGAAGCTGATACATTTAAAGGTGATCATTTAATGAAAAGAACATCAAAGAAAAGGACATTACTATCCTCTATTTTCAATTTAAAAAAAAATATGTACGCTACAGAAAGTTCAAAATGGAAATTGTAAACTCGGCGACTGTCCTGATTCAACCAGGAGCATTCATGTGCATGATTTAAAAGATGCATACTACCACGTGCCAATATATCCTGCTTCACAAAAATTCCTCAGATTTGCAGTATTGACACCCACAGGGGAGGAAGTCCATTTTCAATACAAGGCCCTGACTTTTGGGATATCATGGGCTCCAAGAACGTTTTCAAAAATTATGATCGAAGTGGGGGTGTTTCTAAGGAGAAAGGGGATATTAGTCATTCCATACCTGGACAATCTACTAGTGGTGGCCAGTTCAAAACAGGAACTGATTCATCACGGGGACATCACGATAGCGTCTCTGGAACAGTTAGGGTGGATATTAAATTAACTAACTCCAAATACAGAAGTAATCTTTCTGGGAACCTTATTAGATTCAGTACAACAAATGTCTTTCCTACCATTAGAAAAGAACACAAGTCTGATACAACAGATAACAACATTTCAGAAGAAAAGTCGGTGTACTATAAGGGAAGTTATGAGAATCCTGGGAATCATAACAGCATGCATCCAGTGTGTACAATGAAGTCAGAGCCACACAAGGCCTCTTCAAAATTGGGTGCTAGCCTCCTGGTACAAGAACCCTCTGCATCTGAATAAAAAATAGAGATTCCAAAATTAGTCAAACAGTCCATGGATTGGTGGACAAACATAATAAACCTGGGGAAAGGAATACCTTGGCATCCCTGGCCAGTAGTAAGTGTTCAGATGGAAGCAAGACACTCAGGATGGGGAGCAAACGTAGCAGGTCACCCCACTCAGGGTCTATGGCCAAAGTCCATCAGATCCCGATCGTCGAATTATAGGGAGTTAAGAGCATTATTGGAGATCTTAAGAGCCAGCACTCTAAGATTGAAAGACAGACATGTCAGAATATACTTGGACAATATCACCACGGTTGCCTTTCTTCACCATCAAGGGGGAACAAGAAACCCCGATCTCCTGTATCTTTCAAAAAAGATATTTACATGGGCAGAGAACAATATCTGCTCTTTCCCAGCCACCCATCTAAAGGGAGAAGAGAACCAGGTAGCGGATTACCTCAGTCGACAGATCATCAACCAAAACGAATGGTGTTTGAACAAAGACATTTTTTCGCATCTGACACAAAAATAGGGACGACCAGCAGTAGACCTTTTTGCTTCCAGCAAGAATGCAAAAATACCTAATTTCTTCTTGCTAAAACCAACAGTTCTGTTCGGTCAAAGAGATGCCTTTAGCCAATCATGGAGCGGGCCTCTGATGCATGCGTTTCCTCCCATGCCACTCATAGCACGAGTCATCCAAAAGACCCGAGAGGATCAAGCGAAAATCATTCTCATTGTACCTTGGTGGCCCAAAAAGAACTGGTTTCCGTGCCTGAGGAAGATGGCTTTGGAAGAACCTATCCTGCTGGCACATCTAACCAATCTCCTGTTCCAGGGTGCAATATACCATCCCAATCCACAGGTTCTCCAGCTCTCTGCATGGATCCTGAAAGGATGTTGTTGACATCAAGGGGATTATCAGATAAGGTAATATCCATGATGAAAGCAAGCCATAAACCAGTCACTCATAGAATTTATTCTAGGATATGGAAGAAATTTGTATCCTTTTGTGGCACGGTTCCTCCTAACCAAATGCCCCCTAACATTTCACAGGTTCTGGAATTCCTGCAAGCAGGATTTGATAAGGGCTTGAAAAAAAGTTCTCTCAAGGTCCAAATTTCAGCATTTTTTGATACCTCAGAGGTTTGTCAAAGCTACCTCACACGTAAAACAGAATATCACAAATTGGGTTCTCTCATTAGTATTGAATCATCTTACAGGACTACCATTTGAACCCCTAGAGATGGTTAAGATTAGAGATCTGACACTAAAACTCACTTTTCTTATAGCCATAACAACAGCTAGGCATCTGGGAGAAATTCAGGCTCTGTCCATTAGAGAGCCTTATCTTAAAATGTATGAGGACAGGGTGGTCTTAACATTAGATAAAACCTTCAAACCAAAAGCAGGTCCTGGAGTGAAGGTGAAGACGTAACAGAGGGGACACATGACAGGGGCTGTAATCTTGCAGCCTCATAGGGGGGGGGGGGGGATCATAGAGAGGTCACTTGGGAGGGGTTGTTTAGGTTAGAGGAAAAGTTATGTTCAACATTAAAAGGGGGTGGAACAGAGCTTTTATAAGGGGCTTTCACAGGTGCATATTAACATTTGCTGGGTTAGAGCCGTTGAATTTCCCCATTCACCCGCCCTCAATTTGGTAAGATGACTTGTAAAGAATTTGGTGCGTTGTTTGCAGTTTACTATGTGATAAAAAAAATAAGAAAAAATAAATAAATGTGCGCCGGGGTTGTATTCCGGCCACATCGCTCCATGAACTAAGAAATAATTAATTATGAGGGGCAGTTTAGTAATTAATGGGGGGGAGGCATATTCAATAATTAATGGAGAGAGGTCCCAGTATATTAATTAATTAATTGGGCCAATATATAAAATAGTTCACAAGGGGGTTCAGTACCGGTATATTGAATAATTAATTGGGGGGGGGGCAGTGTATTATGGATGCGGTCACATGTACCGCTATTTATTTTTAGACTTTAGTCCGGCCCTCCAACGGTCTGAGGGGGACAGTGAACGGCCCCCTATCTAAAAAGTTTGGGGACCCCTGGGCTAGATGTTCAGAGTGCTAGAGATCCCTAAATATATTATCTGGTACATCTCCAGTGGGGGCCGTCATGGGGGACGCCATGGAAAAGGAGAATTATTCTCACCATTAATTCGGTTTACATTAGTCCACCATGACGGCTCATATATTTTTCCCTCCCTACTTTAGACTTGCGTAGTCTTGGAAAAGTGTTTTTGCCTGTTTTCTCTGTGTGTGATAATACCATACATTAAATGGGTTGCCTCCACAGCCGGTGTAGGTCTAGATTTTTTTTTATTTATCTATTTATTTTTTTAATTTTATTTTTGCTTTTACAAAATACACAAATATACACTCACCGGCCACTTTATTAGGTACACCTGTCCAACTGCTCGTTAACACTTAATTTCTAATCAGCCAATCACATGGCGGCAACTCAGTGCATTTAGGCATGTAGACATGGTCAAGACAATCTCCTGCAGTTCATACCGAGCATCAGTATGGGGAAGAAAGGTGATTTGAGTGCCTTTGAACGTGGCATGGTTGTTGGTGCCAGCAGGGCTGGTCTGAGTATTTGAGAAACTGCTGATCTACTGGGATTTTCACGCACAACCATCTCTAGGGTTTACAGAGAATGGTCCAAAAAAGAAAAAACATCCAGTGAGCGGCAGTTCTGTGGGCGGAAATGCCTTGTTGATGCCAGAGGTCAGAGGAGAATGGGCAGACTGGTTCGAGCTGATAGAAAGGCAACAGTGACTCAAATTGCCACCCGTTACAACCAAGGTAGGCAGAAGAGCATCTCTGAATGCACAGTATATCGAACTTTGAGGAAGATGGGCTACAGCAGCAGAAGACCACACCGGGTGCCACTCCTTTCAGCTAAGAACAGGAAACTGAGGCTACAATTTGCACAAGCGCATCGAAATTGGACAGTAGAATATTGGAAAAACGTTGCCTGATCTGATGAGTCTCAATTTCTGCTGCGACATTCGGATGGTAGAGTCAGAACTTGGCGTCAACCACATGAAAGCATGGATCCATCCTGCCTTGTATCAACGGTTCAGGCTGGTGGTGGTGGTGTCATGGTGTGGGGAATATTTTCTTGGCACTCTTTGGGCCCCTTGGTACCAATTGAGCATCGTTGCAACGCCACAGCCTACCTGAGTATTGTTGCTGACCATGTCCATCCCTTTATGACCACAATGTACCCAACATCTGATGGCTACTTTCAGCAGGATAATGCGCCATGTCATAAAGCTGGAATCATCTCAGACTGGTTTCTTGAACATGACAATGAGTTCACTGTACTCAAATGGCCTCCACAGTCACCAGATCTAAATCCAATAGAGCATCTTTGGGATGTGGTGGAACGGGAGATTCGCATCATGGATGTGCAGCCGACAAATCTGCGGCAACTGTGTGATGCTATCATGTCAATATGGACCAAAATCTCTGAGGAATGCTTCCAGCACCTTGTTGAATCTATGCCACGAAGAATTGGGGCAGTTCTGAAGGCAAAAGGGGGTCCAACCCGTTACTAGCATGCTGTACCTAATAAAGTGGCCGGTGAGTGTATAGTTCCAATATTAAAGCTGAGCAAAAGGTAAACAGGAGTTGCATTTCAATTGTTGCATATCATGCACATTTCATACAATGGGGGTCATTTACTAAGGGCCCGATTCGCGTTTTCCCGACGTGTTACCCGAATATTTCCGATTTGCGCCGACTGTACCTGAATTGCCCCGGGATCGGATTGTGGCGCATCGGCGCCAGCATGCACGCGACAGAAATCGGGGGGCGTGGCCGAACGAAAACCCGACGTATTCGGAAAAACCGCCGCATTTAAGAACGGAAAATGTGTAGCTCGGGACGCACTTACCTTCACTCAGACTGCCTCCTGAATTCCGGCGCGTTAAAATGCTTTTCAGCGCAGCAGCGCCACCTACTGGACGGCGGAAGAACTACCTTATTAAATCCCGGCCGGACCCGAATCCAGCGCAGAGAACTCGCCGCTGGATCGCGAATGGACCGGGTAAGTAAATCTGCCCCAATGTTCACTGCACCGTGTAAGAGATAGAAGATGTAAGAAGAGAAAAGAAGAAAGGAAGGGAGTAAAATATTAAAGAAAAACAGAAGGGGAAAAAATATATATATATATATATATATTTTTTTTTTTAAATTAATTCTCTGGTGTCACCATCAAATATGAAAGAGATTTTAGGTAGTATTCCTTTCATAGCCTGGCCATGATTTCCGCAATTCATCAAAATCATTAATCTTTATAATACCTTGTTCCCCAAGACATTTTTCCATTCTCCATGTGGAATTAACTAAAGAGATAATTTCAGTAATAGTTGGGCTAGCTTCGTCCTTCCATTTTTTAACCAGTATAACTCTAGCTGCTGTCAAGATTTTATTAATAACCCATTTATATTTGTGGATTTTTTTTAGTAGGTCCCTTGACACAATATTCAAAAGTGCCCATTCTGGTGAGAGTCCAAGGGAAACCCCAGCTACCAATTCTATAATTTTCCCAACACCCAACCCCAACCAGTAGTTACTTAGCTTGGGGCATGATCATAATATATGGCATAGGGTTGCTTTTTTTCCACAGTGTCTCCAATTTAAGTCAGATTGGTCAGAAAACATATTAGCAAGTCGTACAGGAGGAGTATACCATCTAGTGTGAATCTTAATTAATATCTCATAATAATTTAAGCAGAACATATTCTTGCTAATCCCTCTAGTAGCATTAAGCCAGTTCACCAAGCGGAAAGATCTCCCCATTTCCTGCTCCCATTTGTTCATATATCCAAGTTTTCCTTTGCTAGTGGTTTCCATAAATTCTGAATATGCTAATGAAATACCGCCTTTGTATTTAACTTTTGATGTCAAAAATCTAAAAAATCTGGATGGGTTTGACGCATTAATTCCAGTGCCCATAACGTTTCTGACTGATCTTAAAAAGGATTTCAATCTTGCATACACCATAAATTCTGTTGCTGGTATACAAAATTTTTCCCTTATAAGATCAAGCGTACATAAGCCTTCTTTAATCCAGATATCGGCTAGTGATGAAATCCCCTGCCTTTTCCAGATGTTCAAATTTATGTCAATTATACAGGCACTCAGAGTGGCCAATCTCATGTCAGCTGGTTCCAGTATTAAGTATTTTTTAATCCTCTCCTGTATTGTGCAGAATTTGATCCATATCATAAGCATCAACCTGGTAGTATCGAGAAGCTGGGTATGTCCTTTTTTTAAATCTAGATTGGTAGCTATAAGCATATCGTTTTAGTTGCTCATATGACGCAAACTCCGCCTCTATCTGCATCCAGTTTTCCGGTGGACTCTCTGTCCAACATCTCTTACATGCCTCCAAGATTACTGCTTGATGATATATAAATATATTTGGAAGGCCTGCCCCTCCCCACCATCTATTCACATATAATGTTTGGCTAGAAACTCTTGGAGGCTTATTGTTCCACACAAATTGGATCAAAATTTTCTTGATTGTCTTGAGAGAAAACTCAAAGACAAAGATAGGGGAATACAGCAAAAGTAATAAAGGATTATAAGAAGTAGATTACTTTTGATGGCACTTATTCTTTCCAGCCATGATAATGAGTTTGGAAGTTTTTTAATCAAGGTTTTTAATTTATCTATTAAATTTGTACTATTCAAATTAATAATTACTTCCAAAGTAGGGCCTAACATTATTCCCAGGTACTTTGTACCGCCTCTTGCCCATGCAAAAGAAAACTTCGAGCTGATCTTTTGTTTAAGATCTCTAGTTTCATTTATTAGAAAAATATTACTTTTTGTTTCATTTATTTTATAGTAGGATAAGCTAGAATATTTAGTAATAGTATTCCTTATCTCCTCTAAGGAAGAGAGTGGGTCCAAACAGGTGATAATTATGTCATCAGCATATAGACCTATTACATGCTCTGAATCCTTGCTTTTGATCCCATGGATGTCTGGATATCTTCTTATGGCCTGGAATAGGGGTTCCATCATTAAGTTGAAAATCAATGGAGATAGAGGGCATCCCTGCCTAACTCCGTTTGTTATAGAAAACTTTTTTGAAATATGCCCCATTCCAGAAACATATGCTTTTGGACAAGAGTATAGGGACATTATTAATACCAAAAATATAGAGGAAAAACCAAACTGGATCAGGTAAGCTTTTTCAGCATCTATTGACAGGACTGCACATGGGGATTCCTGGAGCCCCGCTAGTTGTATTAAATTAATTATTCTATGTGTAGCGTCCCTAGTTTTTTTTCTTGGCATAAAACCTACTTGATCTGAATTTATCAAGGTATTTTTAACTAGGGACAGTCTGGAGGCTATTATGGACGAGAAGATTTTTAGATCACTATTTAAAAGGGATATTGGTCTATAATTATCAGGACGAGTTGGATCTTTATTTTCTTTATGTATAGTGACTACTTTTGCCAGTAGCATTTCCTCTGGTATTTTCTCCCCTGCCCTAAATGTATTGAACAAAATAGTGAGGTGGGGCGCCAAAGTATCCTTCATTTCAATATAATAATCGTTCGAAAAGCCATCGGGGCCCGGGGATTTCCCTCTTTTCAATCTTTCAATGGCCAGTTTAACTTCTCCCAGCGTAAATGCTGCATCCAAGATCTTATTTTGACCAGAATTTAACTCTGGGAGGCCCAAGGTCTTCAGATATTCCCTCATACTTTCACTTGATGGACTAGCTACTTCCCTGGCTAATGCTAAATTATACAAATTTGAGTAGCAGTCGCTGAACCTATCTAATATTTTTTGTGGGTCATATATTTCTTGGCCATTAGATATTAGTTTATCAATTTTCCTATCTACCTGTTCTTTCTTTAATTTATTAGATAATAATTCTTTGGCCCTCAATCCTACTTTATATTTTGTTATTCCTGATTTAAATAAATTCTTAACATAGTCCTTTTCCATAAGCTGTTGAAGGCGCTGTCTTACCTCTAATAGATGGATGTTGATTTGATCTATGGCAGACTTTTTATGTAGTTCTTCCAGACATGCAATTTTGCCTATTAAAGAATCTCTTTCTTGATTTTCTTCCCTTTTTAAGCAGTGATTTAGCTTAGAGAGAAGGCACCTAATAACTGCTTTATGTGATGTCCATAATGTCACTGTTGACAACGAATTTGCCTCCTTCTGGTGAAAATGTTCCTGTATAGCCTTCTCGACTCGTCTATGTATTTTTTTTAGGGTCCTATACTTTAATCTCCAATTAGCATTGGAAAATGGGGTTTTATGCATAGTTACAGTCATGGTTGTTGGTGCATGGTCAGAGCATGTAATAGGGAGGATTTCTGTATTTAGAATTCTGTTCAATAATTCTTTTTTTACTGTAAAAAAATCTATCCTGGAATAGGATTGATGTCGGTTAGAAAAGAAGGTATAGTTTCTTTCGCTGCCATGTGCATATTGCCATATATCGTGCAGATCTTGATTAATAAGTAGTTTTTTAAGATCGGTATGGGAGGTAGTGACTCTATTGGAGCGATCTATCCGGGAGTCAGTCACCGTATTGAAGTCCTCCGCTAATATAAGTTTGCCTTTAAATGTGTCTTTTATTTAGTTTAATACTTTTAATACAAACTTTTTCTGGCCCACATTCGGAGCATAAATATTTACTATAGTAAATAGCTCATCAAAAATTTCACACTCTAAAATAATTTATCTGCCTTCTTTATCACTTATTATTATCTTTTTCTAATAGGTGCGTTTCCTGTAGGAGTACTAGATCACTATTATTTCTCTTAACCTCTTTCCACACTGTGTGTCTCTTGACTGGAAGATTTAAGCCACATACATTCCAACTGACAATATGCATGCTATCCATTCCCATTAATATTTATTTGTGTATTAAAATACCACCCACCTATTCTCATTCGCAATAATCCCTTATTTGATAGAGACAGTAGGATGACACCAATTTTTATTAACATAAACTTTCTAGAAAGAGTTATATAAGCAATGAAGCAAGGAAAGAAAAAAAGCAGAAAGAAAAGAAAAAAAGCAAAAAAAAAATTTCTACATCTAGCTACCGCCCTTAGGGGGCTGTGGGACCACTCTATAGCCAGGATCAGAAACTGACACCTGGCCGGGAGAAGCCAATCAGCAGCACAGTCCATCATACTTTCTGCCATTTGGTTGGCAGTTTTTTTGGTAGTAATGGCGCATTTGGTTTATGGAGTTCAGTTTCTTTAAGCCAACCCCAGACCAGGAACAGCTTCTCTGCATCATAAGTTGTATTACAAAAAAAAGTCTCAGAATCCTTCTGAAAAATAAGTCTTAATGGGAATCCCCATTTATATCGAATATTTTTTTGTTGTAGAATTGTTGTTATCGTATTGAATTCTTTTCTTTTGGAGAGTGTTATTGGAGAGACATCTTGGAACACCTTAATATTTTTAAACTTCTCCGGTATAGAATCTCTTTTCCTGAAGTTTTTAACAAAGTCCTCCTTGAAATGGTAGTAGTGAATTCTAGCGATGATATCTCTTGGCGCCTCTGCTGGGGTGTTCCTTGGCTTTTTAATCCTATGGATTCTGTCGATCATTAACTCAAAGTCCGTAGCTTCTGGGAGAACCGAGGACATCAAATCCCAGACAAAGTTAAGCAGCTCTGTATCTGTTACTGATTCCATAATCCCTCTAAAACGTAGATTGTTCCTACGGGAACGATCTTCTAGATCCATCAATTTTATTTGTTGTGACTGCACGGTTTCTTGCAATTGCCCGGCAATGTCTATTAGGGAAATACATGTGACCGCCATGACTGAAAGTTGATTTTCCACCTGGGATATCCGCTCACCAAGTGCCGTAATTTCTTTCCTTAGTTCTTTTGTTTGATTTTCCAGGTCCTGCTTGATGTTCAAATGTAATTTATTTAATAACTTTTCCATTGAAGTTTCCACCATTCCTTGAACCTCCATTGCGCTCATCATCCTCGAGTGGGTAGGGGACTGATCTCCATTTTCGCGCCTGCATTCTCTTGTTGTTTTTTTTTATTACTTGCAGGTGACATTTTACTCCTCTTTTCTGTTTCTTTAATATTCTCAGCCAAATATGAGCGGGAATGTTTTGGCAAAAAGTAATTTGTCATATATTCTTTTGCTTTCAAGATAAGTTTTGGGCGGCCCATGCCCCTCGGTACTGGCCACACAGGAACTTATATTGTATCCAGTGTTCCACTTTTAGTTTTATTTTATTCAACAATAGGCTCAGTATAAAGTGATTCCTTTATAGAGTTAAACTATATATAACCTTTTGACTTATGCAGTTCACAAAGTTTTAGTACAGGAAGATACAGGCAATAAGGATTTGGAAAGAGAACGCATGTTCCAGACTTAAGAACAATTAACAAGTAAGCCACAAACAGAAGGAATCTTAATGAAGCGGATATGTTAGATATTTAGTAAAATAGCATGCAATTACTTTCGCTCTAGGTTAGTATTCTCCAGGCCTAGGCTCTAAATGCTGCCAATACAAAAATTAATGATGATGTACCGATGATGTACTGTGCGACATTAACAAATAATGATTGTACTGCTTGGGATGGAATAGTACAAGCTTGAGATCAAACATCCTAGATGACAATTAGTAGGTTAGTATTAGTATGGGGTCCAGCAGTTGAGTGGTGGGTTACGGGGTCCAGATATTATAAAGTGTGCTTCAGTTCTTCTCCCCAGTCTACTTTTAATAGAGCTATATAGTGGAAGATGAACACTGTCCAATTTCTATCTCCAAAACGTACTTAGTTATGATATACAATCAAACATTTGTGAAAGTGAGATATCAAAGCATACTGCTGCACATTCAGGTTATATTTCTGACACAGTTAGGTAGCTTAAATCTATAATAGATATAATGTTTGTTAGAGATAGCGTAACTTTGCGCCTGCAGCCAACCTGTGTTATCCACACTCCGCAGGTGGCGATATTAGTTAATAAGAGATTTGTTAGAATGGATTAGTAGGAGCCAGCCTGTGATATCCACACTCTGCATGTGGCGATATTAGTCAGTAGATTTGTTATAATAGATTAGTAGGAGTAATATTGCTCACAATCCACATTCAAAGGACAGTTAGATGAAATCCAATAAGTTTGGATGTCAGAACAATCATGGGTACTCACGACCTAGTTGCCACCTTTTCTTTATAGCGTCCTGGGAAAACGCCACCAAGTCTTTCTCATTGGGATGTTCAATCTTTTCCACATAGCTCCTTATCAGACTTCTTCCACACAGGCTGTTTTTAAACTTCCACACTTTACTTGCTGCTGGATTGACACTGGGCTCCCCAATCTTCGGTCACCACAAGCCTGGCTGTCTTCTTTGCCTACGCCGCCGCCGATGTGAAGATTGTTTGACGCCAGTGTGGAGGTTGTTTGGGCCCAGTCAGTGTCCCACGTCCCGCATCTCTCCCGGCTCAGACGCCCTGGTAAAGTGACAGCTCAGCACGTCATGGTTTGGTGTCAGCGCGCCCGCCCCCGTGGTGTCAGCGTGCCCGCCCCCATGATGTCAGCGCGCCCGCCCCCGTTGAAGTCTAGATTTTTTGATAATGGTATGATAAAGGTAATTCTAATAGTCTAGAACAGTGATGGCGAACCTTTTAGAGCCTGAGTGGCTAAACTTTAACTAAAAGCCACTTATTTATTGCAAAGTGCCAGCACAGCAATTTAAGCAGTATTTTTTTTTCCTTTTTCTTTGACAATTTTCAATGCATGTGGCGATATTAGTCAGTAGATTTGTTATAATAGATTAGTAGGAGTAATATTGCTCACAATCCACATTCAAAGGACAGTTAGATGAAATCCAATAAGTTTGGATGTCAGAACAATCATGGGTACTCACGACCTAGTTGCCACCTTTTCTTTATAGCGTCCTGGGAAAACGCCACCAAGTCTTTCTCATTGGGATGTTCAATCTTTTCCACATAGCTCCTTATCAGACTTCTTCCACACAGGCTGTTTTTAAACTTCCACACTTTACTTGCTGCTGGATTGACACTGGGCTCCCCAATCTTCGGTCACCACAAGCCTGGCTGTCTTCTTTGCCTACGCCGCCGCCGATGTGAAGATTGTTTGACGCCAGTGTGGAGGTTGTTTGGGCCCAGTCAGTGTCCCACGTCCCGCATCTCTCCCGGCTCAGACGCCCTGGTAAAGTGACAGCTCAGCACGTCATGGTTTGGTGTCAGCGCGCCCGCCCCCGTGGTGTCAGCATGCCCGCCCCCATGATGTCAGCGCGCCCGCCCCCGTTGAAGTCTAGATTTTTTGATAATGGTATGATAAAGGTAATTCTAATAGTCTAGAACAGTGATGGCGAACCTTTTAGAGCCTGAGTGGCTAAACTTTAACTAAAAGCCACTTATTTATTGCAAAGTGCCAGCACAGCAATTTAAGCAGTATTTTTTTTTCCTTTTTCTTTGACAATTTTCAATCATTCAGCCTCCTAAGGACACCAACACAGTTGAAAGGAGGAGGGCAAATTGGTCTATCATTGTAGGAAGATTCTCCAGGAAGATTCTTTGAGTCCTGTCTGGTGAACTTCAGAGAGGGCTCCGAGTGCCGCCTCTGGCACCAGTGCCATAGGTTCGCCACCACTGGTCTAGAAGTTACCCCAGAGGGGAGATGATTGGAGATGCAAAGTCTTTCAGATATCTGAATTGGAAGCTATAATGCTATTAGGTTTAAATAAAAGAACAAACTATATTATGGCTGTTATATGAATTTTTTACAAAATGTATATTGTTCTGGTTACAGTCGGATTATTTTTTAAGTATCCCGTATTGTGCCTGCAGTGGTGCACAACACACTGGAACTGTGTCCAGTGTATCTGTCATGGGTGCTTCTGCGACCCACTTCCTGGGTTGCAGGCACACCCGTGCACCCCTCTCCTCCCAAGCAGTGGGTTTCCTTACCTTTCCACGTTCCTAAGTTGTCTCCAGGCGCGTACCGGTGTCCTGTCTCTTAAACGGCCAGCTCACCACTGATTGGCACCGACCATTCCTTAATTTAATAAATAGCCGGTCCCATCCTACATACCCCGCTGGATCTTTGCGCCTCGTGCCTCTGAGGAAGCTTTGTTCCCGATGCCCTGTGCTCATGTTGTGAATTCCCACTGTGACCCCGATTCCGTCCTTGACTACGCTCCTTTGCTGCCTGCCCTGACCTACTGCTTTGCCTTTGACATTGAGCCTGTGCTGCCTGCCTCGACCTCCTTCTGCCTCACGACTCTGTACCTCAACTTGGGCGTCACCCCGGACAAAGTCATGCTTGTGTGGTACTACACCACAGTAAGTCCAATCGGCTTTGTGGCAGGCGCTGGTGAACAGCGGGTGCCACTTAGACTCCACTCCCAGGAATCAGCTTATGTCATCGTTCGCGGTGGTACAGCGGGTCCACTACCCTTGAATCCTGACAGTAAGATCCGGCCATGGATCTCACAAGGTCAGCTACATGACCTTGCCACCAACGTGGCCCAGCAGTCCCAGCAGATTGCTATGCAAGTTCAGCAACTCTGACAAGTCACTGGTATTTTGCAGCAATTGATTGCTATTCAGCAGCAGCGTTCCTGTGGCTCCTCCTGCTACTACAAAAATGATAAGGGGTATGGAGGGTCTTAGTTATGAGGAAAGATTAACAACTATGCCTACTCAGTTCATCTCTGAACGGTCTGAAGTGGCCTTCATCATTAGCCTCCTTTCCAGGAAGGCACTGGCATGGGCTACTCCCTTCTGGGACCCGGTCATAGCCAATATCACCACCTTCTTTGCTGAATTCCGTTCCGTCTTTGAGGAACAGGCCCCGGCATCTTCTGCTAAAACTGCTTTGCTGAATCTGCGCCAAGGGGACTCCTCTGTTTGAGATTACGCAGTCCAGTTCCATACTTTAGCCTCCAAGCTAGATTGGAATGAGGCGGCCATGCTTGTTACTTTTAAAAAAGGACTGTCTGGTCAGATCAAAGACACCTGTCTGCACAGGACCTGCTGTCTACCCTGAGCGGCTTGATCTCTCGGGCAACCTAGATTGACATCCGCTTTTCTGAATGCTTGGAGGAACTGCGATCTGTACTACTGTAAGCCAAAGTCCGACAACTACCCAGTTTGGCTCCAGTCTTCCATAGGCCTCCTCTGCTGTCCTCTTTGTCTGCTACCAAGGAACCCATGCAGGTGGATAAAGCCCGGCTAACACCCCAGGAGTGCTCTAGATGAAGACAGGAGAAACTTTGCCTCTATTGTGTCAGGCCAGAACACTTTCTCCACACTTGTCCAGTTCGTCTTTAGCATTCAGGAAACACACACACCTAGGGTACTCGGGAGAAGCGTTCCTTGGTGAGAACATTGCTTCTCCATGCCTGAACATACCTGTTCTATTCAGTTATGGGACAGGTAATCAGTTTCTAGTCTCTGCCTTCCTGGATTCCGGCGCTGCAGGAAACTTTGTGGATGCTGCCCAGGTCTCTCAGTATCATCTTCCTGTGGTCCATCTCGGGAAGCCGCTGGTCATCTTGTCAGTTAGTGGGCAGATTCTCTGCAATCCGGTCCGGTACTGCACGGAGCCTCTTTATCTGCATTGCGGGGCATTTCACAAGGAGAGACTTTCATTTTACGCGCTACCCTGGTCCACTTTATCAGTTCTTCTGGGTCTGCCGTGGTTGCAGCACCACGCACCTGTGCTCAACTGGCAGACTGGGGAAGTTCTTTATTGGGGATCTGAATGCTGGTCTCACTGTCTGGTGACACTTCCTCCTGTGGCCCCCGTGCCTTCTCCAGGGTCCTCCAAGGCTCTGGTGGGTCTCACAGCTGCTTATACAGCCTTTGCTGATGTCTTCTCAGAGAAGTAAGCAGAGACTCTGCCACTGCACCGTCCCTACGACTGTACTATTGACCTGCTACCGGGTACATCTCCCCAACGGAGTTAGATGTACCCACTGTCTGTGCCTGAAACCGCAGCGATGTCAGAATTTAGCAGAATTTGCAGAAAGGGTTCATTTGCAAGTCTTCTTCTCCTGACGGTGCTGGTTTCTTCTTTGTGGCCAAGTAAGACGGTTCTCTCTGCCCCTGCATCACCTACAATGGTCTCAATAAGGTTCACTTTTTCACTGCCTCCATTGAGCCAAGGTCTTCTCAAAATTGGACCTTCGGGGGGCATATAATCTTATTCGTATCAATGAGGGTGATGAGTGGAAGACCGCCATTAACACTTGGGGCAGCCATGTTGAGTATCTGGTCATGCCCTTTGGACTGTGCAACATGCCTACAGTATTTCAAGAATTTGTCAATGACATCTTTAGAGACCTACTGTACACTTGAATCGTTGTCTTCTTGGATGATATTCTCGTGTTCTCTTCTGACCTAGAGTCTCATCAGGTCCACGTGTAAAAAGTCCTCAGGTGTCTAAGGGGTAACCGCATATATGCCAAACTTGAAAAGGGCCAGTTCCACCAGAAAAGTCTACCGTTCCTCGGATAGATCATCTCTGACAAGGGATTACAGATGGATCCTGCCAAGTTGTCTGTGGTACTTCAGAGACCTTGTCCAGTAGGACTTTGCGCTATCCAAAGATTCCTGAGCTTTGCTAATTACTAAAGGCAATGCGTTAATTCCGCATTTCTCCTCCCTCATGTCTCCCATTGTGGCACTGACAAGGAATAAGGTTAATCTTAAGCTGTGGTTCCAGGGGCTGAAGAAGCTTTCTTCAAGCTAAAGTCTGCCTTTGCCTCTGCTCCTGTATTCACCCGGCCTGATACTGAGAAACCGTTCCTGCACAAGGTTGATGCCTCTTAGGTTGGTGCTGTAGCCATTCTTACTCAGAAAGGGCCCAAGGGTCGAACCCACACATGCGGCTTCTTCTCCAAGACCTTCTCTGGCCCCAAAAAGGTGATCGGGAGCTCCTGGCCATAAAACTTGCTTTAGAAGAGAGGCGTTATCTCCTGGAGGGAGCTTGTCATCCAGTCAGTATCTATACTGATCACAAGAACCTCATGTACCTCCAGACTGCTCAGTGTTTCAATCCACGACAGGTTTGTAGGTCCCTCTTCTTATCTCGCTTCAATTTACTAATACATTTTCGTCCTGCATAGAAGAATGTTATGGCCGATGCCCTCTCTTGTGCCTCCAATGTTATTGGGGAAGATCCTGCTCCTCAACATATCGTTCCACCTGGCATATCGTTCCTCCTGGCAAGCACTACGTCTGACCTGCTCTACAGAAGAGGATACTGACTTGGGGACATTGCTCCAGTGTGGTAGGGCACCCTAGAATTTCTACTGGTGGCCAGATCTGGTCAAGGATGTGCAGAATTTTGTGGGTTCCTGCACTTCCTTAGTTCGAAACAAGCCATCTCATCCTAAACCAGCTGGTCTTCTGCTGTTACCCAGCTGCCTGTGTACTCACGTGGCTATGGACTCTATCACTGATCTTCCATCTTCCTCAGGTAATACTGTCATCTGGGTGGTAATCGACCAATTCCTCTGCCAGGTCTGCTGTCAGCTCCACGCCTTGCCAGCTTGTTATTCATCCACATATTCCGGCTTCATGGACTCCCTCTACATAATGTATCGGATGAAGGGCTCCAGTTTGTTTCTCAGTTCTGGTATTCTCTTTGCAACCAACTTCATGTGAAACTGGTCTTTTCTTGTGTACCATCGGCTTACATCATTGTCTGCGGTGGTACAGCAGGTCCACTACCCCTGAATCCTGACAGTATCACGTAGATAGCTTTAGTGGTGTTATCCCTGGCTTCTTTTTCTAATATATGGCCCCTCTTGCTTGGATAGATAATCTAATCCCCCCCTCAATCTCGGGACCCTTAATGTCATTGTTATTTCTAACCAAATGGGATAACGGTTCAAATTCTAAGATAAAGAGTATAGGGGATAAGGGGCATCCCTGTCGTGTGCCTCTCAATATTGGGAAGGGTTGAGATAGATTGCCCCAAAAGCTGATGGAGAAGAGTAAAGAACTTTCAGCAAGCCTAAGAATTTACTCCCAAATCCCCATTTGTTAAGAGTAAACAGTAAATAATCCCAAATGCTTTATGTAGATCAAGCAATAAGCACATAACATTATTTCTTGGGCTCCCCCACCCCGAACGAGCTAAGGAGATTGATCAATCTTCCGGTTTGATCCCCAGCTTGACAGCCTGGGACAAAACCCACCTGGTCAAGGTGAATGTATTGTGCAATGAAGGATTTAATCCTGGAGGCCATGACCTTGGTGAGAATTTTTAGATCAACATTAAAAATTAGAAGGGGCAACCAACACTCTAAACTTTAGGAGGGCAAATTTTCAGCAACTAAGGGAAGACCTTAAAGGCATAGACCGGGATAATGTTCTCAAAGACAAAAGCCCCCCCAAAAATGGGACTTTTTCTCATATATTCTGAAAAAGTCCTGTGAGAAACACATATCTTATGGGAAAAAGCATAAAAGGGACAAGAAAAAGCCTATGTGGCTAACCAGTCTTGTAAGGAAAGTAATAAGTGAGAAAGATAAAGCGTTTAAGGTGCTAAAATGTGAAGGTAGCGATGAGGCATTATAGAGAAAAAAATAAATCCTGTAAAAAGCAGATAAAGGCCGCAAAAATAGAGACTGAGAGAAATATTGCCAGGGAGAGCAAAAATAATCCCAAATTATTTTTCACGTATATAAATGATAAGAAACTAAAATCAGAGAGTGTGGGTCCGATTAGAAATAACATGGGGGTCATGGTGGAAGGAGATGAGGAAAGGGCCAATCTACTGAATGTCGTCTTCTCAACTGTCTCTACCCAGGAAAATCCCCTGGTGGAAGACACAATGAGGAATAATGTAAATTATTTTTGGAATGTCAACAGTTTAACCCAGGAAGAGGTACGGCGACGCCTCGCAACCACTAAGATAGATAAATCACAGGGGCCAGATGGCATACACCCCCGGGTTCTGCATGAATTATGTACGGTGATAGACAGACCGTTATTTTTAATATTTGAAGATTCACTGAGGACTGGTTATGTTCCACAGCACTGGCGCATAGCAAATGTGGTACCAATATACAAAAAAGGATCAAATAGCGATCCTGGAAACTACAGACCCGTGAGTCTAACTGCTGTGGTGGGGAAAATATTTGAGGGGTTTGTTAGAGATGCTATCCTGGAGTATCTCACTGTGCACAACCTTATAACCCAGCGTCAGCATGGGTTTATGAGAGATCGGTCCTGTCAGACTAATCTGATTGGTTTCTACGAGGAGGTAAGTTCAAGACTGGATCTGGGAGACGCTGTGGATGTTGTATATCTGGACTTTTCAAAAGCATTTGACACCATGCCACATAAAAGGTTGGTATATAAAATGAGACTGCTGGGAATAGGAGAAAATCTGTGTATTTGGGTAAGTAATTGGCTTAGTGATAGAAAACAAAGGGTGGTCATTAATGGCACATTCTCAGATTGGGTTGATGTTACCAGTGGAGTGCCACAGGGGTCAGTATTGGGGCCACTTCTTTTTAATATTTTTATTAATGACCTTGTAGTGGGTTTACACAGTCAAGTTTCAATATTTGCAGATGATACTAAGCTGTGTAAAGTAATAAATACTGAGGTCGATAGCTTAGCATTACAGAGGGATTTGTGGAAGCTTGAGGAGTAGGCAGAGAAATGGTTGATGAGATTTAATGTAGATAAATGTAAAGTTATGCACTTGGGCCATGGAAACAAAAAGTATAATTATGTTCTAAACGGTCAATTACTTAGTAAAACTGGAGCTGAAAAGGACTTGGGGGTATTGGTGGATGGTAAACTTAATTTTAGTGACCAGAACCAGGCGGCTGCTGCTAAAGCAAATAAAATTATGGGATGTATCAAGAGAGGAATAGATTCTCATTATAAAGACATAGTTTTGCCCTTATACAAATCCCTGGTCAGACCACACATGGAATATTGTGTACAGTTTTGGGCACCAGTGTATAAAAAGGATATAGTAGAGCTGGAACGGGTGCAGAGGAGAGCAACCAGGATTATTAGGGGAATGGGGGGATTAGAATACACTGACAGATTACAAAATTTGGGATTATTCAGTTTAGAAAAAAGACGACTGAGGGGAGACCTCATTACAATGTACAAATACCTGAACGGACAGTACAAGGATCTCTACAAAGATCTTTTTATACCTAGGCCTGTGACCAGGACAAGGGGGCATCCTCTACGCCTAGAGGAGAGGCGATTTTACCATCAACATAGACAAAGGTTCTTTACTGTAAGAGCAGTGAGACTATGGAACTCTCTGCTGCAGGAGGTTGTTATGGCGGACTCTATGTACATGTTCAAGAGAGGACTGGATGCCTTTCTGGAGAGAAAAAATATTATGGGTTATGGGGATAAAACATTTATTTAATTCTTAAAGGTTGGACTTGATGGACTTGCGTCTTTTTCCAGCCTTATATACTATGACACTATGATTAATAAGCGAAATAGTTCCGGGGCATGGTCTGACTGTGGAGAAGAAGAAACGTGTGTGAGTGTATTGCCTGTCAAAAATAAGGTGGACCTAGCGTCCTACTTACTGCGCTCACTAATATACTAATTAGGAAGGAACTACGGTCAATACAAATTTAATCTTAAACAGTAATATTTTTATTTGCTGAATAACAGATTAACAATTATTGCTTATATACTGAGTACATATTAATTAGAAAGTAAGCATCAATACATTACCGGATATTGTAGCATCACTTATCCTGACGGGGGACCTCGACAGGGCAAGTAAAATTCCGGATCAACATCACAGACCGAAGTGCGTCCACTCGAGAGTCTGGAAAAGTCCCTGCCCCCTGTCAGGATCCCCCGTCTTTTATATCATTTCATAAACAAAGGCACTATCTATTTCAGATACTGCCGCATCATCATTTTGTAACATGAAATGAACAAAGGTATTATTCCGTATTAGATACTGTCACATCATCATTTTGTAACATATGTATCAATGATCACGCGCTGGTCCTGTGCAGCGCGTGATTCTCGCTTTTAAAACTGCGTGATCACATCATGGATGAGACAAAGAACAAGGTCTTACTCCATTTTGTAAAGTCCTTATTAGAAACTTAATAGGCCACATTGTCACATTCTAATTGATGTAATTATCATTCACACTCCAAATGCTTCACATTTGTATCACAATCGGTCCTTGACAATGTAGACTATTTAACGTTTCTGTAGTTGACCATGACAACTCGTGGTCTGGTAAACAATTTATAAGCCATATAGCAATTCCAGATAGATAATGTAATTACAATAATGGCAATTACAAGCACAGGATGTATCAACCAATTTAACATCCTCTCTGCAGATGGAGAATATCCCAGGAAAATGTCCCACCAGTGATGTGATGTAGCTTCTTGGATGGAAGAACCCATCTTAACAATCTTTCCTGCTACAATTGTAGTGCTAATTACATGTTGCTGTATAGTTTTATTCAATGACTTTATCATCTTTTGACCTTCTTCAGAATTTGTAATAATATTCTGTAATCTAGTGAGATTCAGATCCCAGTTATTTGTTGTTAATATATTAGGTTTCCAATAAACCGTCTTTTGTATATCTAAATCATGTGTTAACAGGAATGTTTGGTTTTCCCATTGTAAGGTGGAAACATTTTGTAAACACCCAGCAAAGGGAACCTTCATACCTGCTATAACTGGAGTATCTGTAATCACACAAATCTCTTGGGATCCTATTTCCACCAACATTTTGAAGGTAGTAGGCAAAATAGTAAATTCACATACATTTACTGTACTCTGTAAGAGACATGGTTCATACACTGTTGAGTGTAATCGACATATCTTACCGTCCAGAGTATCATCACACAAACTTAAATCATAAGTCTTATTATTATCATCAAGATATAAACCATTCATCTTAGGCATCCAGAACCATTGATGACCTGGAGCTCCCAATATAAATGGTAACACTACATATCTACACATTATCTGTTGATTGGTTACATTATATATATTGATAATACCTTGGCAAGCTGTGTTATTGCATATCATTTTAGATGTTTCTATTTTTAACCATGAGGTGTTGGGTATAGTGTTATTAAACACGGTCCTCCATACCTGTTCATTCCCAGTCATTAACTGAGTTTGCATTGTCGTCTTTTGTTGCATTTGATACATAGTCTGCAATGTACACACCGTCCAATTAAAAACTTTAGATACATTAGAATCAACTTCAAACATAAAAGAATCAGAAGCAGTTTTCATTTGTAACAAAAATGCATCTATCCCCAAAGCTTGGTTCCATGGACGCCATATTGTAGGCATCCATTGTCCTTGCAAAGTTAAAACATCTTGTATACCTTTTCCCGCATTACTCATTCTATTTGCTAAAGTCTCTATATCAAAAGAGTTCAAAGTTCCAGTGACAGCTCCCACCCCTCCCAATATGGTGTCATACCATGCCCTTCTTCTCCGGACAGGGCAAATAACATCAGATGGAAATGTCACTATTACTGAAACCACAGTCTTTCGAGATTGAGTTCCAGTTTTCACACATGATGATGGAATCCTTTTCATGTGTCCTGGATCAGTCTTATAGGCCTGATTCAAGTATACCAACATCCAATCCCTCCATCCGGGAATTCCTCCCCATTTTCCGGAACAAGGTCCAGTGCCATTATAAGCTCCTGTTGAATTATCACAGGGTGGATATCTCTGTTTGGGAGGAAAGTTTACTTGTCGGTTGGTAGCATTGGCACAAGCTATTATCATACTTCCCGTCAGATTAAAGGTATGTTCTGTAGTATTATGTGCCTTACTCATGTAATTATTCCATATTGAATTATTTACTTTCCCCAACCCTGTAGCTTTATCAATCCCTTCTGTCCAACAGTATATTGCGTCCTCCGCCTGTATTGTCACAGTTCCAGATCCATTGGTGAACACCATATAAGGCCATTTATATCTTCCCGGATAGTTCCATAAATCTTCATTAGGAGGCCCATAATACCATATTCTTTCATCCGTCAAACTAAGATTAACTGAGAATAGGATCTGGTTCCAACTTGGTCCCTTATCCGTGAGGTTGTATACATTCCAATCTCCTGGACGTCTGTGCGGCCACACCTGTTCCGTAGTGAGATGTCTTCCTGGTGTCCATCCATCGACACCCAAATACCCGCCTCCAAGGATTCCAAATGTTAGCACACATAGAACCTGTTAACAAGAAAATAGCATTATTCCCGCAAATAACACTTTTCCTGTGGGATATATTCCCATTTTTCACTACCAGGTCGCATTATAAGAAGTGTGCGGTCCTTTCCTACAGCTATCACCTCTGCTGGTGATGGTGGTCCTTGATTATTCTGGACCCAAACTTTTGCTCCTACATTTGTTATGTTGCTAGAGCCAAAACCTTTGTCTCCCCGTTGTGTGACTTCAGTTGGGGCAGTTCCCTCTTGGGCCAGAGATAGGTTTATGGGAATTAACAACATTTGTGCTATCCTTTCCCCTTTTGTAATAAGTAAGGACTCCTGACCTTGATTGTTGATCAACACTTTGATTTCTCCCTGATAATCAGCATCAATTACTCCTCCCACCACTATAGCTCCCTTTAGTGCCATACTAGATCGGGTAGCTATCTGGCCATAGTGATCAGGTGGTATGCTACATCCCAAACCAGTGGCCACCATCTGGACTTTTCCCGATGGGATTACCCAGGTCTCAACAGAACAGAGATCTAACCCTGCTGATTGTGGGGTAGCCCTTTCAGGGATCCTTGCTTCCTCATGCACTTTCCACCAGAGTGCGGTGGGAATGACCTGATTAGCATGTACCTGTAAATTGGGAGTGAGCATCCTCATTAAAGGGGTCATGGAATCAGTGATTGGTCTGTTGTTTAACCCCTAGGCGCACCACGACGTTATACTACGTCCTCGGTGCTACATGCTTAGCGCACCGGGACGTAGTATAACGTCCTGCTTCTGGCACCGGCTCACGAACGGAGCCGGTACCAGAAGCAGCAGCTGTCAGCTGTCTAGTACAGCTGACAGCCTGCGCTAACACCCGCGATCGGAGCCGACTCCGATCGCGGGTGTTAACCCCTTACACGCCGCGGTCAAGCATGACCGCGGCGTGTAAGGGTCTTCCCCCTATGGATCGGATCCCCCGTGCCGCTTACCGGGGGATCCGATCCACTTCTGGGCAGCTCCGAGGACTGGCTTGTGCCCCGGAGCTGCCCGGTTGCCATGGCAGCCAGACCCCTTCCGGGTCTGACTGCAAACTGTCTGAGCATGCGCAAGCTTGCTCAGACAGTTTACACTGCTCTACAATAAAATAGTATTGTAGAGCAGTGTATTGGACTTAAACCAGTGATCAGAGCATCGCTGGTTTAAGTTCAAGTATGTAAAAGTAAAAATATGCAAAAACACTTAACACTACACATTATAATAAATAAAAAATAAATACATAAAAATATAAGCCCCTAAAATGTCACTTTCCCATAAAAACACTTAATAAAGTATAAAAACCATAAAAACACAAAAAACCCACGCATATTTGATATTGCCGCGTCCGTAACAATCTGCATAATAAAACAGAATCAAAACCCGTACGGTAAACGCCGGAGGAAATAACCGCAAAAAACGGTCCGAAAAAAGATAATTTTTAATTAATACCCTATAAAAAATGCTCTAAAAAGTGATTTAAAAAGTTTTATGCACCCTAAAATAAGCCCACTAAAAAGAACAACTGTTCTCGCAAAAAATAAGCCCCTAACCAGATTTGTCAGCCAAAAAATAAAAAAGTTATGCATATGAAAAGATGGTGATGCTAAAATGAATAAGATTTTCTCCACATTAGTTTTTATTCAGTACAATTGAATAAAATACACAAAACCCCCACATATTTGGTATCCCTGCGTCCGTAACAATCTGCATAATAAAACAGAATCGTTATTAGATCCGCAAAGTGAACCCCGTAAAAAACAACCTCAAAAAACTCTCTCTGAAAAAAAGATGATTTTTTATTAATGCCCTTTAAAAATGCTCTAAAAAGTGATTTTAAAAAGTTACGCAATCTAAAATAAGACCACTAAAAAGAACCATCCTTCTCGCAAAAAATAAGCCCTTAAACCAATTTGTGAGGTGAAAAATAAAAAAGTTATGCATATGAAAGTCGGTGATGCTAAAATTAACAACAATTTCGCCAAATTACTTTTTATTCAGTACAAATGGGAAAAAATAAAAAATATATATAAATGAAGTATTTTCGTAATCGTGGCGACCCATAGAATAAAAATAGAAAACTGTTTTTATGGTATGGTTAACGGCCAAAAAAAAAACACATAAAAATTTTCCTAAAAATTGATGATTTTCATTTCCTCCACCAACAAAGAGTTAATTAAATCTCACCAATTAGCTATAGATGCCCCAAAATTACGTACCAGAAAAGTGCATCTCATGTGGCAAAAGAAATAAGCCCCTATAGGTCCACAATAAAAAAAAGAAAAAAATTATAGCATGTACAATGTGACATAGCAAATCTGATCTGGATGGCGCCTCCTTCCCTTCTATGCCCGGCCGTGCGCCCATACAGCAGGTTACCACCACATATGGGGTATCCGTGTACTCGGGAGAGATTGGGTAACAAACTTTGTGGAGCCTTTTTTCATTTAATCCATTGTAAATGTTTAATTTTCCACCCAAAATGAGTGTATTGTGAAAAAATATTGCAATTTGCAGACTGCACCTCCATTTTGTTTTAACCCCTATAAAACACGTAAAGGGTTAACAAACTTCTTAAAAAAGGTTTTTCATACGTTGAGGGGTGTAGTTTCCACAATGGGATAATTTATGAGTCTAGCTATTATATAGGCCTCTCAGTGTCAATTAAAAGTTGAGCAGGTCCATCTAAATACAGGTTTTGGTGATTTTACAAAAAATGTGAAAAATGGCACCTAAATTCTGAGCCTCATAACATTCTAGTAAAATATGTGGAATCTTAAAAAACCATGCCAACATAAAGCAGACATTTGGGAAATGTAAGTTATGAATTTATTTGGGTGCTTTGACTATCTGCATCAAAAGTAGAGAATTTAGAACGTTGAAAATAAAGAATTTTTCCAAATTTTTTCCAAATTTTGTTTTTTTTTCATAACTAAACGCAAAAGATTTCATCCAAATTTTTAAACTAATTTGAAGTACTATGTGTCACGAGAAAACAATCTCAAAATCCCCTGGATATCTCATAGCGTTCCCACGCTATAACCACTTATAGTGACACAGGCCAGATTTGAAAAATGGGGCCGCGTCCTTTAGGCCAAAAGAGGCTGCGTCCCGTAGGGGTTAACACCTGAAGAGCCTCACTCAAATTATCTCTCCATTGGCCATATGAGGTATCTGATTGATTTAATTTTTTCAAGGCTGCCTTCAACATCCCATTCATGCGTTCTATTAAACCGGCAGCTTGTGGGTAATATGGCATGTGATACACCCACTGGATGTTGTTCTCGTGGGCATAATCTTTCACCTGTTGTCCTGTGAAATGTGACCCATTATCTGACTGTATTTGTAAAGGCACCCCATAGAACTGTGTGATCATTTCCAGGGTGCGCAACGTACTCCATTGAGTTGCGGCCTTGCAGGGAAACCCTACCATCAGTCCTGAATAGGTGTCCACTGCGGTACAAACATATTTGCACCCTCTGCTTTCTGATAAGGGCCCTATGAAATCAATTTGCCATATCTGTGCTGGTAATTGTCCTCTGGCTATGTGCCCCATTACAGTGTGTGGAACCTCCCGTTTCTGTGAGTGTTGACATATGGGGCACTGCAAAATTGTCTCTTTTATAATGTCCATGGTTAGGGGCACTCCTCTCTCTTGTGCCCACCTGTAAGTGGCTTTCTCTCCCAAATGTCCTGATTTGTTGTGTGCCCAAACGGCTGTACCCTGAAGCCATGCCTGAATCTCACCGGTACTTGCGTGGTTTCCACTAGCGGGTTCGGCCGTTCTGATTGCTGCTGCTTTATCTGCTTCAGAGTTAAACAAACGTTCAAGTGAGTCAGTTGGCACATGAGCATCCACATGAAATACAGTAGTTACAGTTTGCTGCACTATCTCTTCGATTTGCTCCCAAACCTCTTTTCCCCATACCTCTTTCCCATGAATAAGCCAGTTGTATTTTTTCCAACCCATCATCCAAGTAGCCAATCCATTTGCTACTGACCATGAGTCAGTATACAGATGACACATTCCACCTTTCTCAAATGCTAGTGCAAGGAAAACAGCATATAACTCTGCATATTGGCTGCTCTTGCCATCTCCTTCCATTGTCAAATGTTTACCTAATTTGGGATTGTAGGCTACACTTTTCCATTTTCTCTTCCCACTCACATACCTGGCTGAGCCATCAGTAAACCAAGTATGTTGTTGTTGTTCTTCAGTGAGATCTTCATAGCTTTTTCCCCATTTCACTGGTGATTCTTCCATCACCTGTGTGGTTATTGGAGGATTGTCTTCTTCTGTGATTTCTGCTATTTTCTCATGCAGAGAGGCGGTCCCGCCTTCTCCTGCTTTGGCTCTCTCAGAAATGTACCATTTCCATTTTATGATACTTTGTTCCTGAGCATGTCCTACCCTATTGGTCTTTGGGTTTGACAGTACCCATTGCATTATGGGTATTGTTGGTCTTATCAATACTTCATGTCCAATTGTCAGTTGTTCGGTTTCAACAAGAGCCCAGTAACATGCCAGCAACTGTTGTTCAAAGGGCGTGTATTTTTCTCCAGCATCTGGTAATTTCCTGTTCCAAAATCCAAGAGGAACTCTTTTTCCTCCCTGTTTTTGCCAAAGAGACCAGGTGGCATACATATGTCGGACTGTCACATGCAATTCCACCTGTCCAGCTGCCATAGGCCATAGGTCCACTGCCTGCTGTATGGCTTCTTTAGCAGCTTCGAATGCAACTTGTTGTTCTTCTTCCCACTGAAATTCATATTTTTTCCGGGTCACTTTGTACAAGGGAGCCAGCAATTGTCCCAAGTGTGGGATATGCTGTCTCCAGAATCCAAATAGTCCTATGTAGGACTGTGTTTCTTGTTTAGACTTTGGGGTTGGGAAATTAATAATTTTTTGTCGGGCTTTGGGAAGGATCTCCCTATGCCCCTTGTTCCATTGAATTCCAAGGAATTTCACTACCTCAGCCGGTCCTTGGACTTTGGCCTCATTGATTTCCCAACCTTTTGCTCGCATATGGGCCAGAAGAATTTTCAATTGTTCCTCCACTTGCTCTTTGCTTTTCCCCTGTATCATTATATCATCGATATAATGAGAAAACTGCATTCCAGCTGGAAGTGTAATTTCATCCAGATGTTCAGCCACAACTCGATGACAGATGGTTGGCTGTGCAACCAACCTTGTGGCAACCTGGTGAAGGTATATTGCCTACCTAACCAGGTGAAAGCAAACTGATCTTGTGCTTTTTGTTCAATGGGAATAGTAAAGAATGCATTAGCCAAATCTATCACAGCATACCAAGTTCCTGAGTGGCTTTGAATAGTCTCCACTATTGTTATGGTGTCTGGTACTGCGGCTGTCAATGGGGGAGTCTGTTTGTTTAACTCCCTGTAGTCCACTGTCATCCGCCATGAGCCGTCACTTTTCTTGACAGGCCATACCGGATTATTCCAAGCAGTGGTGGTGGGCCTCATTACCCCTGCTTCCACCAGGTCTTTTATTGTTTCAGTTATTTCCTTATGTCCTCCGGGTATGCGGTATTGTTTCATCGCTACCATTTTAGCAGCAGGAGGAACATGTACTGGAGGCATTTTTACTTTTCCCACCAGTATTGGTCTCATCTGGATCTGGGATTTATTAACCCCAAATGCATATTTCCCTTCTTGTAGATGAAGGGTCATTCCTTTGAGTACATCTATACCCAAGATGTATTCGGGTACAGGGACTATTAGCACTGAATAATTTCGAATGGGTAGATTGCCAATTTTTAGTGCAACTTTTGTTTGCACTCCCATTATGACTTTTCCTCCTAGTCCCGCAATTGGAACCTTTGGTCCTTTAAATTTATTGGGGTTTCCATGTATTAAGGTAGCCTCCGCCCCTGTGTCAATTAATGCTGGGACATGTTGTACATTGCCCCCTTTCCAATGGATTCCTAATTTGACATATGGACGATCATCTCTTTTTATCCATATGGGGGCTTGGCTGGCTACCTATGCTATTTCTTCCTCACTGTCTTCCGGGACAGGAGCCGATGCATGGATGGCCATTGCCTCCTGCATCTCTTTCCATGGGTAGATATTTTGGAAATCTTCCCATGTTACTTTCTTTGGGGCTTCCAGTTTAGATTTTGTTGCTACTTTGGCGTCACTCCTTTCTTGGGTCTTAGATGCTTTCTTGGCAGACAGCACCTTTTGTTTGTAAAGACGCCAAAGTTCTCCAGTTTCTTTTCCATCTATGGTCTCTTTCTTAATTCCTGCTTTTAGGAGGGATTGGAACATCTCTTTTCGAGATACCCGATCCTCCCCTTCCTTACTTTTGTTTTGGTATCCTGGGTTGTAAGGTTTTTTATTACCTGGATGAGAGGTAGGTGCAGAGGGTTCTTTCCAGTCCCCCATGTCCTGTAGGTCTCTCATTCTGCCTAACACATTTCCCACTGGTTCTCCAGTCATAGCCACAGTCAGTGTTAGGATGACTGCTTTATAGGCTTGTGGGGCAGATTTTACCAATCTATTTCTCATGCTAGCAGTTAAAGGCATATTCAAGAAGTCATCATCAACTCCCAGAACCGGCAATGCGCTGCGCATCGCTTCTTCTTTGAGGCGTTCTATACCATCTTTCAGGGAAAACCAGGGTTTATCTGGCACTGGTATGTCTGCCTCAGTCACATACTTATCCATCATACATCTTGCCATCAGTATCAGTAAGCTTTGGTTATTTTCCTGGGGGTTTGAAGCAAAATATGTTTTCATTGCCCTTTGTATCGTAGGGTCTCTTGGTAAAGTAAGAAACTTCACAATGTCCTGGGGGTCAAAGGTGACTCCCGCTGCCCCCTGCTCATTGATACGCACCATCCATGCTATCTCACTTTCTCCTGTTTTCTGTTTGAATTGGTTGAGTATACTATCCACCTCGGACTGAGAGAAATCCTCTACAAACGTCCGAGCTCGGGTCTGCGGTGGGACAGGCACCAAAATAGCGACCCCATTTTCATCAAACATTAAATTTCCTCCGGCATCTCTTGCCTGCTCCATCCCGTGTTCAGTTCTTTCTGAACGTTTTCTTACTGGATTAGCTTTTAATCCAGGGGGATCAATGATGGGATTTGGGGGATCTTCCCACTCCGGGAAATCTTCTCCTGAGGAAGATGAATCCCATATATCACCATCCCATTTATCGGGATCCCAATCTCCTACTGATGCTACTGCAATGCTTTTGTGTACCTTCTGTTTGTTCACCTTCCCTCTTCTTTTCTTATATTTGTTCTGGGCTACTTTTACAGCAGTATTTTCTGCAATGCTCTTATAATGCTGTAGTTTATCATTCAGAAGGCGGGTATTACACTCCAACACCACCTTCTTCCCTCCCAACTCAGTTTCTGCTCTAACTGAGACTCTTTCCTATGAAGTTGTTGATTGCACTCATGCATACGTCTGTAGGCACTTGCCAATATCCAACAATGTCTGCCTAAAGCAACTGCATCACCTGACTTAACAGGGACCTCCTCTAGTATGTGTACTAGATGAAGGGCTTACTACATCACCTGTCCTAACAGGGACCTCCTCTAGTATGTGTACTTGATGAAGGGGTTACTGCATCACCTGTCCTAACAGGGACCTCCTATAGTATGTGTACTAGATCGAGGGGTTACTGCATCACCTGACCTAACAGGGACCTCCTCTAGTATGTGTACTAGATGAAGGGGTTACTGCATCACCTGTCCTAACAGGGACCTCCTCTAGTATGTGTACTAGATCGAGGGGTTACTGCATCACCTGACCTAACAGGGACCTCCTCTAGTATGTGTACTAGATCGAGGGGTTCACAGGTTTTGAGTTTACTTTCCCAGGGTTCAGCTAACCCTGATGTTCCTAATTCTTGTGCTAAGATAGAATATGGTGCCTCAGACCAGCCGGGCACTTCTATTCTCTCTGGGGTGTGATTTTTTCGCTTCCTGAACATTTTCTGATGTTTTGGCTCGGTGCCAAAAGATCGAAAATTTTGGCAATTTGCCAAGAGGTCAAATTTTGCACAGGGGTTCCCTACCTTCTTTACAACCACCCTATAATCTCAGAATGTTTGCAAAGGCTTTGGTTCTTTTGTTACAGTCTCCCGTATATTGTTGTGTTATCCGTGAGCCCACTCCACTCGCTCCTTCAATCCCACCTATCCTTCAACTCCACCGACCCGTGCAATAGGGCTGCATACGGTAAAGTTTCTGGACAGTTTTGCGGAATATCCAGCCTGGGCCTGTTCTCACAGACCGTTAACACAGCGTTTTTATACGGAATCCTGCCGACTACGCCAATTAATGTATTGCCTGTCAAAAATAAGGTGGACCTAGCGTCCTACTTACTGCGCTCACTAATATACTAATTAGGAAGGAACTACGGTCAATACAAATTTAATCTTAAACAGTAATATTTTTATTTGCTGAATAACAGATTAACAATTATTGCTTATATACTGAGTACATATTAATTAGAAAGTAAGCATCAATACATTACCGGATATTGTAGCATCACTTATCCTGACGGGGGACCTCGACAGGGCAAGGAAAATTCCGGATCAACATCACAGACCGAAGTGCGTCCACTCGAGAGTCTGGAAAAGTCCCTGCCCCCTGTCAGGATCCCCCGTCTTTTATATCATTTCATAAACAAAGGCACTATCTATTTCAGATACTGCCGCATCATCATTTTGTAACATGAAATGAACAAAGGTATTATTCCGTATTAGATACTGTCACATCATCATTTTGTAACATATGTATCAATGATCACGCGCTGGTCCTGTGCAGCGCGTGATTCTCGCTTTTAAAACTGCGTGATCACATCATGGATGAGACAAAGAACAAGGTCTTACTCCATTTTGTAAAGTCCTTATTAGAAACTTAATAGGCCACATTGTCACATTCTAATTGATGTAATTATCATTCACACTCCAAATGCTTCACATTTGTATCACAGTGAGCTAAGCTCCCGCTCCTTCCACAGTTTAAGCCATATTTTTGCCCAGATTTCAGCACTTAAGACACACTAATCATGAGCCTTAAGAAGAGGAATTTAGGCAGAGCATCCTCGGCACCCCTAGTGCGGACTTCCACACCCAGGAGAGACATCGGGAGCTTCTTTGCTGGGCCGCATGCCTCCCCTGTGCCTACACCGCACGGCCCCAGAGCGGAACTCCAGCCCGGTGATGTCGCCAATCAAATCCGGTACACGGGAGGCAAGATTGAGTACTGCTTGTGGAATGGACACCACAGGCATCGGAACACTTGGCTAGCGCCACTGCTACATAGTCTCCCACAATGGCTGCCAGCAGCGCCGCTTCGCGTAATGGCCGACCGACACAAGCGGCCGATGTTCGGCGGAGAGCAACCATGTTGCAATGTGACCAGGGGCCTAGAGCCCAAATGATCACTTGTGTCCGTCCTGGACCCTGCAGAAACCACAACTGATGACCTATCTACCAAGTGGAACATGACAACCCCAACACCTGGAGGAAGTCACGATACCTAACCAGGGACTAATCCAGAAAAGAAACAACAGTGCCTGGCACCACATAACGTTCTGTCCTCACCGAGGCCCTTCTGTACCGGCGCATCTGGGCCATGCTGCCGAGCAGCACCCAGAGCCAGGCGGTCCTCATGCCTCCCCCATCATACACACTCAACCACCTTCTCCACCCTGGGTATTTTTCAGCCAGCAATGATAAGATCACCACCGGGAGCTTGCCAGGGCCTTGCATATCTCCGCTTTTGGCCTTTGGCCGGTCTCCCCAGCCCTGGAGTGGGGACTAAGCACTTGTCTAATGGGAGCACTCTCCATCTACAGCAGTGATGGGCAACCTTTTGAGCTTGGTGTGTCAAAATTTGCCAAAAAACCAAGCATAACTCGGGTGCTGTGTCACCTTTAGAAAAAAACCTAATTTAATAACATGTCCAGCAGCGGCCTCCCCTTATTAATAACATGTCCAGCAGCGGCCTCCCTTATTAATAACATTTCCAGCAGCGTCCTCCCCTTATTAATAACATGTCCAGCAGCGGCCTCCCCTTATTAATAACATGTCCAGCAGCGGCCTTCCTTTTCTAATAAAATGCCCCAGCGGCCTCCCTTTACTATTAAAATGCCCCTAGCGGCCTTCCTTTACTACTAAAATACCCCTAGCGGCCTCCCTTTACTATTAAAATACCCCTAGCCGCCTCCCTTTACTACTAAAATACCCCTAGCCGCCTCATTTTACTACTAAAATACCCCTAGCTGCCTCCCTTTAAATATAATATAATAATAAACTTATATACTTACCCAGTGATGTCTTCTTCCCTGTAGCTTTACTGCAGGTCTGGCGATAATGGCGGCTCGGCTCCTCCAGGTTGCACCACGCGCCTGGGGTTACGTGACTGACGTAACCTGACGTCAGGTCGCCTCAGTCACGTGACGAGTAGAGCCGGAGGAGTTGCAGATGGTGGGCGGACCAACGCGGCACCAGACAGGTAAGCAGGGGGCAGAAACACAGGGACGCATGCTGGACATTAACACAGGGGCAGCACATTACACAGGGGCAGCACATTACGCAGGGCGCTGGGCGGCCGCGTGTCACCAAAAATGGCTACGCGTGACAGTGCTGACAAGCGTGTCATAGGTTCGCCATCACTGGTCTACAGCCTCTATGCCATGCCAGTCACGAGATAGGGCCCCGCCATACCGATAACCACAGTGGACGGAAAGAGGCTAACCATTTCTGTCTGAAACCTCGCAAGGAGCCTCTTGCTCCCCGACACCTATTTTTATCTCTCCAGACTGTCCTCTTGCTCACTCCCCTAAAGGGGTAGAAGTGTCTAACCAGATGGCATTTAGTCCGGAACATCCATCGTTTCAAGTAGCCTCCTCACCATCATCATATAACCCTATCCAGCCTTCCTTAGAGGGTCTAGCGGACTTGCACACATTCAAATCTCAGCTGTGGGCGATTTCTACAAAGAAAGACATGGAGTGTTATATTTCAAGACTTGAACAATCATTTAGTGTGGAGATAGCGGGGATTAAAGAAGAAGTTCAACAACTGTCACCGTGTGGCTGCTTACAGCTCCTCCCCAAATTGTCTAGATTGACATTGCTTAAGAGAAAGGCTCTGAAGCCACTGCTGGACTCCCTACATCAAAGAAAAATAGCCTACTCATGGGGATTCCCCTTCCATCTCCAGATTCACCACTGGGGCAAGGTTCATGTTGTATGCCATCCTGCTGAGGTTCCCAGAGTGACTGAGGAACTCAATATCGCTGCGCCTGACATTTTGACATGGCCGTCCTTGCCAGTATTTCTGGATCTCGAGGCTCCACCTCAGCCCCAGCGACCCTCAGACGGAGACCAAGACAAGATCCGGAGAGGAGATGACGGCGTGGAAGACCAGAGGTCCCCCCTCACTGAAGCCACACCAGTCTCCTGGTGTGAATGTCATGTAACCTCTTCATGTTAGTAACCTACTTTAGCTCACCACATTGCTCTAATTACTCTTTTAGTTTCTCAGTTGAAATCTTCATACTTATTCTGAGTTCAGTTTTTCTTACACGGCGGCCTGTGGATTTGGCCTCTTCTATAGTTAGTTTCAACCCCTTACTGGGGACTCGCATTCAGCTGGGCTATGTACGTATTTACTTGTTTCCCCACACGTGAGACCTGACTAGAAACTCTTGTCGTCTTGGTCTTCTTCCACTTTCTCTCTTTTTGTCTTCTCTTAGTGCATGTTTTTCCTTCCCCCTCTCCTTTTCTGTTCTCCCTTTTCTTCTCCTTTTCTGTGACACGTCGTCTATTCCTATCTTTTTTTAAATCCAATCTTTTTTATTGAACATTTTTCAAATTTTACAATCACACAATCTTCCTTCCACTTCAGATATACTCCCTTCTCCAGCCTTATTATCTTATTCATTTTATTGATATATTCCTGCTTATCAGGAGAGGTAACCTGGATCCAGTGATATGCAATTAATTTCCTTGCCTGGCACAGCATCCTGGCTATCCCTAGCTTTGCTCCCCTCTCATCCACCACCTCCTCCACCAGTCCCAAAACACATATATTAGGAGTAGCAGGAAGTTGCATACACTATCCTTCCCAGCCCCATCACCTCCCTAGAAAAGGTTTCCAGATGAGGACATTCCCACATCATGTGTAGCAAGTGTGCACCCTCACAGCCACACAGAGGGTAATTGTCATCACTCCTTATTCCAATCTTATGCAACCACACAGGAGTTCTATAAGTGCTGTGACATAATAATTGGAAAAGCCTCTGCTTCTCACTAGGAGACAATTCAGGTGTCCAAGCTAGTATAGATGCAGGGCCGACGCTATGGGTAGGCAAGATGAGCATTTGCCCAGGGCCCCCTGAAAGAGGAGAATTGCTTCTTTCAAATGAATCCAGAATAACTCTCACCAGCCTGTTTGCAAGCATTTTAGCGATGAGCTTGACATCTGTACATAGGAGTGTTATGGGGCGGTAGGACTACGGCAGCAACTGATTTTTATCGGGTTTAGGGATCAGTACTATTATGGCTTGTCATGAATAGTAGCTGCCATCTCAAGAAGTTTGGGCAACAGCACCCCTTGATAGTTTTTTAACAGCTCCCCGGGGAGGCCATCTACTCCTGGGCTTTCCCATTTTGAAAACTCATCATTGCCTGCTCTAGTTCCTCCAAGGTTATAGGCCCATCTAAAAACTCATCATTGCCTGCTCTAGTTCTTCCAAGGTTACGGGGCCATCTAAAAATGCTCCTCTGATAAGTTTCTTATGGTGACAGATGCCAGAAAATCACGTATCTCTGTATCGTTATACCCCAGCCTAGATTCATAAATGTCAATAAAGTATTGCTACATTACTCTCATCACCCCTTCATCTGTATAGACTATTGTACCATCCTGGTCCTGAAGTGCGGCAATATGCGTTGACCCTTTTTGTGCCCTAATAATCGTTGCCAACAGATGTCCCGTACCTTCTTCCTCAATAAAATATTTTTGTTGGGTAAAGAACTGTTTGGCCTCCGCCGTCTGTTGGTAATGGGCCTTAAGGAGATCTTGTGCTGCCATCCATTCCTCCCTATTTATATTTGTCGAGTCTAGCACATACCTTTCTTCTGCATCTATGACTCTCTGTTGCAGGGCCACAAGGTAGTCCCACTTCCTAGCTTTATGACCACAAATTTTGTAATGGAATAATCCTCTGATGGAGTATTTTAAGGCATCCCACAGCCAATGGGCATATACAGTGTCCTGGTTGTCCCTCACAAAATCGTTAACAACCTCCTCAAATTCACCTTTTAGCTCAAGTATTTGTAACCAGAAGGGGTTGAGACGCCACAGACTTCCCAGGACTGCAGCCCTAATCAGCATAACCAACACGGGGGAGTGGTCTGAGATGCCTCTGGGGGTATAAGTAACATCCCTAACTTGCTGTATTAACAGGTTATTACCTATAGCCATATTGATTCTAGAAAGGGAATTATGAGAAGTGGACATGCAGGAATATTACCATGTATCCGGATATCGAAGCCTCTACTTATCATATAAACCCACCTCTTGCAAGAGTCGTGCTAGCACAGTAGATGTCCCCCCAACTATCCCACCCACTGGCGAGAACCGGTCTAAACTGGGATTAGGGCATTGGTTGAAATCCCCGATTATAAAGATAGGGAGTCCAGAAGCAGCATAATACTGAAAATCTTTTTGAGCACCATCCTTATACCGTCCCTCTGGATCTACGTGGGTGTCAAGGCACTCAAACAGAATCTGTCTGTTGATAAGTACACTGACTCCCCTGTGTTAAATACATAGGGGCACATTTACTTACCCGTCCCATTGACGCCGCCGATTATGATCTTGCAACACAATTTGGTTTTTAAATTCTGCGGTTTGTCTGAATTAGTTGGGTTGTCCGACGTCCAAGCCCCCGATTTGTGTTGCATGCAAGCCGGCGCCAATGCACCACAATCCAATCGCGGGCGCCAAAAACCTGGGGCAATTCAGCGCAAAATGAAAAAATTCCTGAATTGCTTAGTAAATGTGCCCCATAGAGTGGTACTCTGCTCCAACCCACGCCCTTCTAAGCCCATGCAAGGAATATGCAACCAGATGGGTCTCCATCAAGCATACAACTGTGGGTTGTTATTGCTGAATGGCATTAAAAACAGCGTAACGCTTGGAGGAAGACCCCTAACATTCCATGCTATTATGTGCCTGTGTGTCGCCATGGCCAGTGATTAACAAGATATTGACGTGATGCCACAGGAACCCAGCTTTTGCTTATGTACCTTTCCATGTCCTCTTGATCTTGTTCCTGTCTCCACTAATCTGCTGTACGATCCCTCCCAAAACAATCTAAACACATTCCCCAAATAGACATTCCACCTATTGAACCCGGTACTTGAGGTCACACTCATCTGGTACTTTGATTGTGTAACAGTAGCTAACAAAAAACACTGTACGGAGCTGGCCTCCCGCTTAGCTCCAGGAGAATAACTTCCTGCACCCACTGACGTCCATATAGTATTAAATATTAAACTTATAACATATATATATATATATATATATATATATATATACACACACACTCACCGGCCACTTTATTAGGTACACCATGCTAGTAACGGGTTGGACCCCCTTTTGCCTTCAGAACTGCCTCAATTCTTCGTGGCATAGATTCAACAAGGTGCTGGAAGCATTCCTCAGAGATTTTGGTCCATATTGACATGATGGCATCACACAGTTGCCGCAGATTTGTCGGCTGCACATCCATGATGCGAATCTCCCGTTCCACCACATCCCAAAGATGCTCTATTGGATTGAGATCTGGTGACTGTGGAGGCCATTTGAGTACAGTGAACTCATTGTCATGTTCAAGAAACCAGTCTGAGATGATTCCAGCTTTATGACATGGCGCATTATCCTGCTGAAAGTAGCCATCAGATGTTGGGTACATTGTGGTCATAAAGGGATGGACATGGTCAGCAACAATACTCAGGTAGGCTGTGGCGTTGCAACGATGCTCAATTGGTACCAAGGGGCCCAAAGAGTGCCAAGAAAATATTCCCCACACCATGACACCACCACCACCAGCCTGAACCGTTGATACAAGGCAGGATGGATCCATGCTTTCATGTTGTTAACGCCAAATTCTGACCCTACCATCCGAATGTCGCAGCAGAAATCGAGACTCATCAGACCAGGTAACGTTTTTCCAATCTTCTACTGTCCAATTTCGATGAGCTTGTGCAAATTGTAGCCTCAGTTTCCTGTTCTTAGCTGAAAGGAGTGGCACCCGGTGTGGTCTTCTGCTGCTGTAGCCCATCGGCCTCAAAGTTCGACATACTGTGCTTCCAGAGATGTTCTTCTGCCTACCTTGGTTGTAACGGGTGGTGATTTGAGTCACTGTTGCCTTTCTATGAGCTCGAACCAGTCTGCCCATTCTCCTCTGACCTCTGGCATCAACATGGCATTTCCACCCACAGAACTGCCGCTCACTCGATGTTTTTTCTTTTTCGGACCATTCTCTGTAAACCCTAGAGATGGTTGTGCGTGAAAATCCCAGTAGATCAGCAGTTTCTGAAATACTCAGACCAGCCCTTCTGGCACCAACAACCATGCCACGTTCAAAGGCCTCAAATCACCTTTCTTCCCCATACTGATGCTCGGTTTGAACTGCAGGAGATTGTCTTGACCATGTCTACATGCCTAAATGCACTGAGTTGCCGCCATGTGATTGGCTGATTAGAAATTAAGTGTTAATGAGCAGTTGGACAGGTGTACCTAATAAAGTGGCCGGTGAGTGTGTGTATATATATATATATATATATATATAATGCACAGGATGTTTGTAAACCATTTTAGCCCACAGAATACAGTCCTTTCCACCATAATAACCTGTAAGAGAAACTTGGAAGATTCAATAGAAGGCTACATGTGCAGTGATGAATGACCCTTGTAAACAGATACTTGTTGGACATATGTTCACTATAGCTTGCTTATGACCACCCCCTTTCAATTTCTTTTTCTGATAGGATTTTGTGGTGTCATTTGACGAGGCCACAGGGCAAAACATGCCATTTCAGGACCACCTTCATATTTACCTATCAATAGCGGACCTTGACCAGGTTACTTTCTTAACAGAGTCTGTTTTATGCAGGGAACGGTTCCTGTTGGGGTGGCAGCTGTTTAGGGCTGAGGCCCCAAGTTGAAGCTTATAGGGTGTAATAGGTCTACACCAAATAGGGTGTAATAGGGATAGTTTCTCCAGTCCCAGGAAGCAACGGCTTTACTGAACCCACCTAAACCATGGCCTCATATGCTCATATGTCACTGTGGTGACTTAATCAACGAGTTACGACAAGCCTAAAGTGACGTTCCTAAGGAACACCTGCCCCATAACCCTTATTGTTATATGGAGTGTGGGGAATTGCTCTGGTAGTTGACTGGTAGCAGTGCAGGAAGCAGTGACACACGCAGGTTTAAAGTCCAATTTAAGTGTTTAATCACACTTGCAAAACAGAACACAACTTCAGCCTTGGCTTAGGCACATGCAAAAAAAACATTACAAAAGTAATTCCTGCCCGGCTAGGCGCTGGCTAATACATTTGAAGGACCCTAGCTATCCGGGTACCAGGCTGCCTGGCACCTGCTCTTGGCCAGCAGCAAGACAGGAGACCCTCAGTTACTTTTGCTGTGAGAATGCAATCTCGCTTTCAGCTCTCCAGGTAGGGCCTCTCCTACTGCTTCTGGCCTGCAGACTAAATCAGGCCCTAACGAGGCCTGTGACCCGCACCTGTGGGCATTTCACAAACCCAGGACCGAAGCCCGGGTGGAGAAGAAGTCCCACTACCAGTCTACCCCTACTCCATAATAAGCAGGCCCAGTACGGACATTACAAATGTGTCTGTGTTAGCTAGGCCAACACAGACAAAACAACTATTCCTGCTTATCATGTCTGCATTAACCCTTGGGTTACTGCAGACAAATCCAGGGCTTTTACCACACACCCTTCATCTGCCTGTAGGACAGATAGCGGTTTTCCCAAATGACACCTCTCACTTTCTTACAGGAGGTATTTGTTTATGGCTTTGTACACGCTATATATTAAGCTGGTACTAGATACGTTAAGTCAGTTCACCTACCTGTGGCAGTACAGCCTTTTACTACAAAAAAAAATTCTCGTTTTTTTATTTAATACATATTAACATTTAAGTGTAAAATCTTCTTGTTTTGTGGTGCCAGTTAATATTAAATATACAACAATTAACAACAATGCAGATAAGCAGTGTTTTTCAAAACCCTTTGTGATATTACGTATATGTTCCATTATTCTAATTTTGAGAGATCTATTACAGTCCAAGTATTGTCTTTAACATGAGGATTTGATAATTTAGATTACTCCTATAGAGTAACAAGTTAATTTTTCTTTAAACTGGTATTCCCATCTGGGCATTAACATTTAATTTAATTCATTTGTCAAATGTAAAAATTTCTTCAATGGGATGTTATTTAAAAAAAAATTCCTGTGTGAAGATAATTTCTCATAAATGTAGCCATGTTGTCCCTTAGCTTTCTCGGATATGACCACCCTGCACTCTGGCAGCAATGGCTAGACATGCGCTGTTAAGCCCTGCCTGACCTGCTGGATTCTGCGATCATTACTACAGGACGGCTGTGGGACATGCAGTAACTCCCAGACATTTCATATATAAAAACTTTTTGTTTCTATGCGCAATCACTCCAGCAGAGGTGGCCGTATCCAAGGACACAGTCTTGTTTCTTTTTTTTTTTGTTTAACTGTATTTTTTATTTGTGTTTTTCATACAAGTAAGGTAAAGAACTTTACGCAAGATGTACAATTTTTACCGGAATTCCGGTCATAGAACTTAAGAATTAGTGATTACAATAAACTTGTTACAAACATTTGTATCAAACAACAAAGTTATAATAAGGAAGAGGAGAAGAGAGGAGTACAAACAATTAAGTCTGTTCCACTCTAAACATGACATTTTACATCATCATCCACCTTAATCATATAATTATATTAAAACGCAAGACTACCTAAACACGAGACAGACATATCAGGGAGGGGAGGGCGGGCGGGGAGGGGAGTAACTCTAACTGCCCAGATCCAGACAAAGTGCAATTATATCGGTACCTAGGTAATTGTCTTATGAGATCGTTGCCCAGTACATGTCCCATGAACACCATACTTTATGAAAAAGATCCATTTGGTTATTCATGGAGGCCGTCATTGTCTCCATACTCCGGACTTCTCTCACCCTGGTTAACAACTGAGTGTGGGTTGGGGGGGTTCGCCTTTTCCAGTGTTGTGCAATCAAGCATCGAGCGGCCGTAAGAATGTGTAAACAAAGTTTCTTAGTAGCTTTAGCCATGGGGAAATCAGTGATGTTTAGCAGATAAAACAGCGGATTCAATGGGATATCTATATTAATGATCTCCTTAACTAGTTTCCTTACATTCTCCCAGAACGGTTGTATAAGAATGCAAGTCCAGAAGATGTGTTGCAAGGATCCCCTTTCTAGCCCACATCTCCAACATCTGTCTGATACATTAGGAAATATTTGAAGCAAGAAGGCAGGGGTGTGATACCAGTGAAGCAACAATTTGTATTGATTTTCCTTGTATGTTGTACACAAGGAAGTCTGGGCCGCATATTGCCATATTCGTTGCCAGGTCTCCTGTGGAATTGGGGCCCCTACTATTTCCTCCCATTTTGCCATATACGGATGAGTTGGAAGAGTCTTTGGGTCAGGATGTAACAATAACAAATATATGGCGTAGATTAGTCCTGCCACAGTCTTGTTTCTAAGGGACCATATGGCTACATTTGTGATAATTTGTCTTCACACAGGTAATTTTTTTCTAATAACATTTAATTAAAAATATGTATGAATATGACAGATTAAATTAAATGTGAAGGCTGAGTCTTGTCTGTAGGAACAATTTTATTATTTAAATTCAGTGCCCTGGTGTAAATTATAGGGGATTGTTCTTTACTAGAGATGAGCGAGCACTAAACTTTCCCCGATGCTAGAGTGCTCGTATCGAATAATGAACCCCTTTGAAGTCAACGGGAGACTCGAGCATTTTTCAAGGGGACCAAGGCTCTGCAATAATGTCATTTTATTGAGAAATAAGGAAGTCAGTCCTGTTTGTTTTTTTATTCAATAGAATATTTGTGAAACTTCAAAAAGGAGAATGACCCATGTTAAACATCTGCAATGTGTTCTTCACACATATTGTTCTTCACATGCTATTGTGAAGAACACCGTTCGGCACTAATGTCTTCTGATAAGTTAGCAGATGTACGGAAACATCTGCAATGTGTTCTTCAGTGTGTTCTTCACTTAAATGATCCTGTGTTCACTGTTTTCACTGTGTTCTTCACTGTGTTTCCTTAAGTAAAAGCTCGATCTCGAGCAGGCGAAATACTCGTCCGAGCAACGAGACGTTTCGAGAACGCTAATACACGAACAAGCATCAAGCTCGGACAAGTATGCTCGCTCATCTCTATTCTTTACCAATAATTTTATCTTCCTTTCTAAAATTCCAATATTTACCTATAATTCTTTTAACTGCTTTATATTGTTCATTATACATCAAAAAATTTATTTCCAAATTTCTAGCCTTTTCCTAAGAGGATTGAAGGATATAGATTTCTTTTTCTTGAATTTTCCTTTCAATGCTGCGGATTCAACTTCAAATTGTTCTATATTGGTATAATTCCTCCTCAACCGTCTATATTGGCTAAAAGTAGTGTTCTATAACCAATTTGTGCTCAATATATAACTATTTTTACAATATATTACTTTTTTTTCAATATAATACATTTGTAGAATTTATTACACTCTAGATCTTCACCCACCACTCTTATTTCTAGATCTAAAATTCTATCTTCTCTTTACTTACACTGTGAGTAAATGTAAAATTATTGTTAAGTTGGCATAAAAAGCCCTGAAAACCCTCTTCTGTCCCCTTCTAAATTAACATTTAAAATATGTACCTACACCTTATTTCATATTTCAGTTACACATTTGTTCCATATAGCAATAATAAGAAAAACTAAATGAAAAGGAGGTCAGGCAGGTGTAGCGTTTCACTTTCATTCCACCCGTCTCAAGAAACCCCATTTACATTTTGCTTTTAAAAGCACCTCATTTTTTTAATAAGATGCGTATTTCATATATTCAAATGTCCTGACTACATCATAAGAGAAACTCCATGAAAAAGGTTCATATTGTACAGCCCAATTGAGAACGATACCAAAACAGTATTAGTAGCAAGTGTAAAACAGGTAGGCAGCACAGTGAGAAACAAAGGGGATTCAATTCGCTATGGGTATTAGAAAGACCAATAAAGATAAAGAAGATAATTATGTACTGTATATGGAGAATTTTACCCCTTCAGGTTTTTTGTGTTTTCTTTTTTTTTTTAAATGAGGACTAGTCTTCTGGATAAATTATAATTCCCTGGGACACCATTTACTATTCTGTACCACATACTGTAAAATTATTCTATATGTGTTTAAATTGGCAAAAACAAACAGTTGTGCCAAATTCAAATGGGCTTTGTTTATATGCCTTTCATGTCCAGATTGTAGCAGAGTTAACATGTTACTTATGTTAACATGTAACTTGCCCTGTTAGGATTTGTTTTGGATTGAAATAGCTTTTGATTTCAGTGAATATGACTGCCTAATGCTGTATGTCCATATTTTAGTGCGTTCAGTGCAGAGGCAACTAGACTGGAGTTACCAGTAAGTTCTACTCCTCTCCTGATGTCAATAAACGAGTCTATTCTCACAGGTATTGGCTAGAATGGAGTGCATAAAAGGAAGAGAAGGAAGCAATTATTTGAGTGCTTACTTCTAGTCTGTTTAGTCCCAGCATTATAGGTAACCTGTTCAGTGCAGAGACAAGAAGAATGGAGTTACCAGAAGTAGGTCCTACTTCTGGAGTCAGTAATATAATCTCATCTGTGTCATATTGGCTAGAATAGAGTGGATAAAAGGTAGAATGGGTAAAAGTCTTTTCCAGGCAATAGAAATAGGTCCATATTCTAGTCTGTTCAGTGCAAAGGCGATTAGAATGTAGTTCCCAGAATTAAATTAATCTAGTCTCTTCTCACTAGTAGAGTGGGTAAGGAGGACTATGTTTAACAGTCTGTTCCAAGCATTAAAAATAGCCTCCTCAAACATCCGGCATGGTGGAGGGGGGTGGCTTTCATACTATGTCATATATGCATTACAAAGTGGAATTGACACACACGTTCCATCTCTTTGTCTTAATTTTTACAGCTTTTGCTGTAAAAAGTCTTTGGGCATAATCTGGCACCCATAACCATCATAAAGTTTACTGTATGCAATACTTTTTGTTATATTTTGAAAGAACAGGCTTTTTGAGACACATAGAAACCAAATGTGTTTATAAGGTTTTTAAATGTGCCACAATGGGACAAATAGGTTATCAAGGATGATCTGCCTATGGTAACAATGGGAGGCTATACTTAATGTCCTCCTGCTCCAGGCCTCTGCCTGCAAATTGTCTGCTGCAGTGACATCATGTCTGTGACACTTCACCAGTCATAACCTTTTTGAGCCTATTTTTGTTTGAGATCCACATTGCCATGATCTTCTCTGCTGTGGAAGAAGCGCGGGTGGGGGAGAGCACAATGCGGGGGAAGGAGAGGTCCAGGTTCAGGAGGTGCAATGCTCAGGGATTATAAATGCAAGTTAGCTGTGTTGGAGGCTATAGAAAAAGGGGCATTAGGAGGAGGAGGGGGGGGGGGTGACTACAGAAAATGAGGTAATATAAGTTGGGCCTAAAATGAAGGAGGGTAATATATGCTGGTGGGTCACATAATGGGGTATTTTATATATGGGCCCCACAAGACAGCATTATACAAGGTGGAAACAGGGGGGGGGGGGGTACTACTGTCCAAAAGAAAGCTTAGGTCTCTTTTCATTTAGGAAAAGGTGGAAGGGTCTACCATGGATCCGCAACTTCTCCACATGTGACCCCCACAGGCATACTCCATAGAACCCCCATGTGACAGACTACACCCCATAAACATAGTCCTATCAATAAATAATGCATAGACCCAACAATGTGACAGACTACGGCCCATAAACATAGACCCCCAAATGCGACAGACTTCCCCCAACAAACATACAGCCTGCGCCACACATACAAATAGCACAGATGCCCCCACCCACAAGACAATCTGCAGAACCTTTATGGTCCATACGTGACCCCATACATGTACAGCAGGCTCCTTCATGTGACACATTGCAGCCACATATGTAGAACCCTGCAGACACAGCTCTCTTATAACACTGCAGCTCTTCAACATACTACACGCAGCTTACGGAGAAGACCGGGAAACCCCGCCTTTATAACCTCTGTCACATGATCTATAGTGACACTTGACACGTGACATCATAACTGCTTCTGGTTACTCGATTCTAGAGTCTAGCCGTCAACTTCCGGTAGTGGCCGTTACAAGACTGAGCTGCGGTGATTCCGGGTATGCTGTGTTTGTTGTACTCTGGTGCACTCAGCGGTTGTGTGCGTTTCCCCTGTCCCCTCCATTAGCACAGTCACAGAGGCACCATGTAGTATGGGGCCATTATGATGCTTTTGAGGTCCAGTGGGGAAAAGCAGGTGTGTCATTCCTTCCTGCTGCTCGGTGGTATCTGTAGGCTCTGCAGTGTAACCCTATGAGGATTGTGCCTCTTATCCTCAGGCCTGTTCCTGGATCACACACATTATTGTATACATATCAGCGCCCTGCAGTGTAACCCTGGCTGATCGTGTGGATTGTGCACATTATGAGGGCTTAACGCAAACCTGTCCCCACGAATGGCAATAGCCTATTCTATGCGTTTGTCAGCGTTCTGAATAATGCCACTACTTTATTTATGAGGGTATTCCCATTTCAGTAAATTGTTATTGCTTTTATAATCTTCCAATATACTTCCACATAGTCTTCTAGATCTCTGCTTGCTGTCATTCTATAGAAAGCTTCACTGTTTGCTTCCAGTGGACAGAAGGTTTCCTCCCTGGGTAGGGGTCAAGCTGGCTATATATGTACTGCATATCTGCCACCTATTTGGAGGAGAGTATTTTGGGGGTCATCAGGCACTTCTCTGTGTGTAAATGCATTAGCAACAAATGTTTAAAGCAGGTGGAGTCATTTATGGCATTATTAATCATTTTAGTAGGGCAGCAGGATTATTTGAGATGTTTATTTTTTTTTTTCCATTTCTTCTTTGCCATGTATTCCAGTATGGAGGAGCCGGACAGAGAGGCGGTTGCCACTGCAGTGCAGCGAGTGGCTGGAATGCTACAAAGACCAGATCAGCTGGATAAAGTGGAGCAGTATCGGAGAAGAGAGGCTCGGAAAAAAGCATCTGTAGAGGCCCGACTGAAAGTAAGCACTTGCCCAATCTGTCCTATTAGTCCACCTTGCATCAGTTAGATTTGATGCTGCAAATCACTATATTTATGCGGATCATAACACCATAAATTCTGGGCCAGTTTGTAGCGTGACATTGCAAATTATGAGCCCAATTCTTTTCAGGCTGCATGCCACAAGCAGAAAACTACAGTTTAACACATTAACCCTTCTTTAAGCAGACATGTTTGTGCCTTAAAAGGAACCTATAAATGAGATTTGTGACTAAACCACCCACAGTTCCTAATGGAATACAGTTTTATTGTCCCAAATAATCCAATATTCCATTCTGTGCCTGCAAAAAAATAAACCCCCAAACTTACCTTGGTCTGGAGCTCTCGGCGCCTGTGCATTGATGCAATGATGGCAGTGCGTGCAGTGTATGTTATCAGAATGATCTCTAGGTAGGTATTGTAACAGGGCAATTTGGGACATAAAACCAGAGGCTTCTTTTTTCAGTCCTACTTTTCCAGCTCCAGGAACACTCTTAAGATGTAGGTAATGATCTGTCATTATATTATTATTTACAGGCCGCAATCCAATCACAACTTGATGGCGTGAGAACAGGGTTGAACCAGCTTCACAATGCACTGAATGATGTCAAAGACATCCAGCAATCTTTGGGAACCCTCAGCAAAGACTGGAGACAGAGTATAAATACCATTGAAAGCCTGAAGGATGTAAAGGATGCTGTTGTCCAGCACAGTCAACTTGCTGCAGCAGTTGAGAACCTCAAGAACATTTTCTCTGGTAAACTAATTGCTAAATATTAATGTACAGTTTTATAGATGAATTTCCAACCACTATATTCAATTACAATACATTTGCTTCTCATTTAGGGTTGCACCGATACCAGAATATTGAGTGTGATGCGATACTCAATAACAATACGATACTTTCAAGAAAAGAAAAAAGTATTATCAGGCTCAGTCTGATCACATAAGCCTTTCCATTGAAAGACATGTGATCAGTAACGGTCAGCCAGTGATTTGCCAGGAGAAGCTTTAGTGTTGTATGACAGTGTGGTATATGTGTTGTAAAGGTTATCCTAGCAATGTTAATATAAAATAGTATACTAAATAGTACAATTTAGGGCTCATGTAGACAGGGGCTTTTGATGTCCGCCTGCTATACTTTTTTTGTGGATGGTAAACGGACCCGCTGTTTCCTTTGGGTCTGTTCACATGTCCATTTATTTTCATGGACGTGCAGAAAGTGAGAAAAAAATTGCAGTATGCGTTATTTTGTACATCCATATGGATCCACAAAAAAAATGTGCAGCACATGCATGTCATCTGTATGCAGTGTTATTTCTTCACATGTTGCTAGGCAACCAACTGGGCAGGGTAAGAAGTAGATTAGAAACCCATAAGCTTTTTTTGCATATGTGAAAAAAACGGAAACAATATGGTCTGAACACAGACATCACGTCCACATTATTTGATGAGCAGTGGACACGCCTGTCTGAATGAACCCTTTATTTTTTTTGTCATGTAATATGCTTATATTATATGCATAAAATCCTCTCATAGACAACCACTAAGCCCATAGTATCATGGTATATACGTCTGGAAAAAGACGTCAATCAAGTTGAACTTTTAAGAATTAAATAAATGTTTTATCCCCATAACCCGTGATATTTTTTCTCTCCAGAAAGGCATCCAGGCCTCTCTTGAACACGTACATAGAATAAGCCATAACAACCTCCTGCGGCAGAGAGTTCCATAGTCTCACTACTCTTACAGTAAAGAACCTTTGTCTATGGTGATGGTAAAATCGCCTGTACGGTGTAGAATCTACACCTTTAGGTGTAGAGGATGACCCCTTGTCCTGGCACAGGCCTAGTTTTAAAAAAGAGCTTTGGAGAGATCCTTGTACTGTCCATCTTTTTTCTAAACTGAGTAATCCTAAATTTTGACATGTGTCATTGTATTCTAGTGCCCCCATTCCCCTAATAATCTTGGTTGCTCTCCTCTGCACCCGTTCCAGTTCTACTATGTCCTTTTTATCCACTGGTACCCAAAACTGTACACAATATTCCATGTGTGGTCTGACCAGTGATTTAAATCGGAAAACCTATGGAGAGGCTGGTTGCATCTAGTAAGTAAAATAATAAAAAAACAACATTCCCACCTCTTGAAAGAATCTCCCTTTGGTCTCAGTATTTAATATTGAAATCACATTTATTCTGCACTTGAAAACTGAGCCAATCTCAATCTGTGGCAGTAAAATATGAATGAACAGCATGTAACTGGGGCCAGGGTTTGGCCAGTCGGTTAACGGCAAAAATAAACCTTATATTAGCAATTTCGGTCGAATGGATCACATGTACTTTGGACCCTTCTTGCACAGTTATTCCATAGGTAAATCAGAATTATAACTTGTGAATACCAGGGTTGGTATAATTTTGTTCTGTAATATAATAACTTTACCAAAAACAATACGTGATAGTATTTCCTTCTGACTAAAACTAAGCTGTATTGTGTTATTTTTCAGTGCCAGAAATTGTAAAAGAAACACAAGATCTCATTGAACAAGGGGAACTTTTGGAAGCACATCGCAAACTGATGGACCTAGAATGTTCTCGTGATGACCTGATGTATGAGCAGTACCGGATGGATAGCAAAAACACCCATGACATGAACCTAATTCAGAATTATTTTGGGGAGGTTCAGCATCTCTCTGATGAGCTGGCTAAACAGTTGTGGATGGTCATACAGAGGTCTATAACAACTGTTCGCAAAGATCCCACCTTGCTTGTCTCAGTTGTGCGTATTATAGAGCGAGAGGAGAAAATAGATCGCCGTATGATGGACAGGAAGAAACAGACTGGTTTTATCCCGCCAGGAAGACCCAAGAAGTGGAAGGAAAAGATGTTTCTGGTTCTTGAAAAAACAATCGGAACCAGAATTGAGGGCAGTCAGGCTGAAACAAGAGAGTCAGATAAAATGTGGTTGGTCCGCCATTTGGAAATAATCCGCCGATATGTGCTGGACGATCTCGTAGTAGTGAAAAACCTTATGGTGCAATGTTTTCCACCTACTTACAATATATTCAATAAGATGTTAGAATTGTATCACCAAGCTTTGTCTTCTCGGATCCAGGAGTTGGCATCAGAAGAACTTGAAGCCAATGAGATTGTCAGCCTCCTGACTTGGGTTTTGAACACCTATCACAGGTAAGGTGAAAGGCTCAAGCTTGTTTATTATACTGTCATGTACTTAATATGACAACGCTCTATTCCCCACTGTGTGTTCACAGCTGAAGTGATGACTCACTAGGGGCAGCTAGTGTCTGACTTGTGACTAATATGCCATAAAATTACAAATAGAAGCCACAAGAACTGCAAATAATTACCCTGCCCCACCATGCCTGGTGGCCAATATGAAGGGGAGGGGTGCTGATATAGTCTCACTCTTACAGGAGGCTTGAAGTGGTATTATCGTCGGGAGATTCACAATTCATTCATCTCGAATATTGAAACACTCCTTCCATTGTATGTTATTCAGGGAATTCAGACTTTTCATTTCACTTGAACTGAACTTAAATAAACAGTAAAAATTACAAACATGTTAGGTATCACCAAATCCCGAAAAACACTTGATCTATCAAAGTATAGAAACCTGTTATTCCTGGCGGTGAACCCCATAACGGAAAATACCAAAATGTCCGTAAACCCACTTTTACACCACTTTACATAACGAAAAAATGTCATAAAAAGTGATCTAAAGGTTGCACAGTCCTCAAAATGGTAGCAATAAAAATTCTGGTCATCTCGCAAAAAATGAAGTTTTACACTGCTCCATAAACCAAAGTAAGAAAAAGGGGTTTTTTTTGTACTTATTTTGTTTTTATTTTTTAAACTGTATATTTGGTATCACTGTGATCGTACCAAACCAAAGTAGACATATCGTGTGGAACGCACAGTGAAAGTCCTAAAAACTGAGCCCACAAGAAAGTAATGTAAATGCATTATTTTTTTTTGCCAATTTCACCACATTTGAATTTTTTTCTGCTTCACTGTACACGGCATGGAATAATAAATAAGGTTATTGATAAGTAAAATTTGTTATTCAGAAAATAAGCCCTCATACAGCTCTGTACAGGGAAAAATGTTCTGAATCTTTTCAAGTTTGGGAAAGAAAAATAAGTAAAAAATATGCTGCAAAGCAAAGGCTTTAAAGGAAACCTACCACATGAAATTCAACTTGTAAGCTTCAAATACCGAGCACCAGCTCAGGGCGAGCTGTTGCCGGAGCATATTTTCGTTATTCTCCTAAACCGCTGTATTGCGGTTTAAACACTTTAGTAATCTTTATAGGTGAAGCCGGTTCGCTGCACCGTGCACGTGTGACGTCACCTGCTCTCTAGCACTTCCTATTTATGGAACGCGTACCACGGTGCGGCGAACCGGCTTCACATATAAAGATTACTAAAGTGTTTAAACTGCAATACAGCAGTTTAGGAGAATAACAAAAATATGCTCCGGCTCCAGCTCACCCTGGTGCTCGGTATTTGAAGCTTACAAGTTGAATTTCACGTGGTAGGTTTCCTTTAAGGTCAATATTACACTACATTAAAGGGTGGGGCAATGGGTGTGGTTTCGGAAAAAGGGAAGGGCTTTTATCCCTCTTTCTCTAACCCAAAGATTGGGAGGTATTACTATTTTTAAATCTGTCATTTTATGATTGTATATTTTTTAAAATGTTATTTAAGGCAGCAATATTCTGGAGCTGACTCATTAAGGTCTATGGAGGTTTTCCAAACATGCCCCAGGTTTGAGCAAGGTGTGAAATCAGTATAAAGGTGTTATCTGCTGTCTTAATCCTGATGCAAAAGAGGTGATTGTTTTACAGAAATTCCCTTGAGAATTATCATGTGTCAGTCTATTAGTAAACCCACCGTCCAGAGTGAGGATTTCTCCAAACAGCAAGTCCGATCCAGCATCAGATTGCACTTAATGACGTATTTCATTACATAGAATTGCACTTACAATGCATTTCTAATATGTTTACAGTACATTAACATATTTACACCACATTAACAGTGCTTTAAGTAAACTTGATGGTAACACTGTGTGAACACAGCCTTATTGTAGTACCATAAAAGCCAAAAATTGAATGGTTCAATATTTGGTTGAATGTACTGTGCAATGTTTGGATGTCATGGAACTACTGTCTACTTAACCATGTATTTAGATGTAAGGCTCTAATTGTACTTTTTGATTTAGTTTTAGTTTTTGTTTTTTTATACTTGCATAAAGAATGAAGATTATTATTTTCTCTGTCTTAGTTCAGAAATGATGGGTAATGCAGATCTCATCCCAGAAGTTGACATAAGGACCATGAAGCCACTACTTTCTCAAGATGTTGTGGATCAGCTTCTCCATAAGTACATGGCAACTCTCCAAGTAAGATGTCATTTAGCACCACAAAGTGCCTAAACATTGGGGCAAATGCACTATATTGGAGTGCACAATCTTGATCGGTCCAAGGGGAGCATCATAATACCACTCAAGTTCAAGGGGCTACACCAGATGCGCCAAAAATCACAGTACAGCACAAATGCCACACCAGAAACCAAATACTGCATTTGTACAATAACTAATGCAGACCCAAGAGCAGATTAAAAAAATACTGCGCTCAAACCAGACAATAATACAGGAGATCCCCCTCCTCCCCAAAAGACACACACTAGCAGATGTATAATACGGGGGACCGGTCCACCCCCAGTCTAGGCTGGTCTTCCTGATGCTTTGCCCTAGATGTATGTGCTGGCGTAAACACCCAGGGCAGTTCAGTAACTAGGAGCATGAGAGGAGCCGAGTGGTGATTACAGAACAGTTGACATGTGTTCACTGCTCGGTTGTTGCACTGCCCTTTGTCCGAATGGTGACATTTACAGCCCGAGCAATAAGCCGGGGCAGTGCAGGAAATCTCAGAAGTAGTGAGGACTTGTCTTGCATGCTCACCGCACCAATCAGCATGGTGTCCTGTACCAATTAGCGCTGCCAGAAATGGGCAGAAACTTGTGACTCTTCAGGCAGTAGGTTGTGCAACCCTGCACTAAACAGTCTCATACCGCAGCAGGTTTATCATTTCAGATAAGGGGCTGTGATAAATCTCATGGAGCAGACTATCTGATGTAACTTTACATCTCCTACAAGTTGCTTTAGTTTATGACAGAAACTTGCACAAATTTGCAATTTATACCATGCTCGCTATTAACTATGCTGCAATTTCTTTTTGCAACAACTTTTTTTAACACAAATGCAAGTGTGCTTAAAACCGTTAATGTATGGAGTTAGTTAGAATTCTTGCACATTTTGCTTAGTATATATCTCCTTCATTGTCTCTGAAGGTGACAGAAAAAACAAAGTGGCAGAGTGTATTGACCCTTTTAAGGACAGATTTATAGTCATAAGACCCTATAGTCATCAGAGATGTGCCTTTTTATTAAAATCTCATAAAGTAGTCAGCTGCACCAGTACTGGAAGGTGGGTGCTCAACCAAGGATTGATTAGTCCTTAACAAAATAAATGCAAAAGAAAAGGGTTTACTTTATTTCCATCAATAGGGATATCGCATTATTTATATTGCATAATAAATCTGCAATTTGCCTTTGAAAGACATCTGGAAATTAGGTCCAGATACAGGCTTGCTGCTTTGTAGTTACTGTAGTATGATATAGAGAAAATAAGGTAATGTAACATGTACCAAAGATAAACCCTATATACTTTATTTGTGCCTTTTTATACAGACCTCTCTACTAATTTCCTTTTCTTCATCATTCATTTTGAGGTTATAACTATAGCTTTTGTTTCCACCCTGTCAGTCAAATATCATTGCGTGGCTGAGAAAAGCCTTAGAGACTGATAAAAAAGACTGGGATAAAGTCACAGAACCTGAAGCTGATCAAGATGGGTACTACCAAACCACCCTGCCAGCTATCGTTTTCCAGGTAAATTATGATCACTTTGCTCTAAAGCGGATATAAACCATAGAAGATATATATATATATATATATTTTTTATTTCAGAAGTGAACAGTGCAGTTGATTAAAAGTTAACTCTGTAGTATACATTATTAAGGGGGTATAAAACCCTAAAAACAATAACCTTTAATATGTTTAAAATTTGTACACAAGGCACACACTATGCTCCCAGAAGAAAGCACAACCTCAGTTGTTGTCGTGTCAATATCTGCATGTTTCTGGTCCCTAGTCACACAAGAAGCATCAACATTTGTGTGTCCTGGTTCCTAGTCACACAGACAAGACATGCCCAGAGTGTAGACCGGCCATATATACATTGAAGCAGTGAATCACTTGGATAAACACCTTGCATAGCAAAGAAATGTTACGTCTTAACAGCAGGTGTCCAATCCGTCCGTATGCTGGGCTGTCTTGGAAAATAGAGCACAGTACAGTACCTTCACATGGGAGACCAGGTATCCATGGAATAACCTTGTTTAATCGGGAAACAATGTACTGTCCCTACTATCCTCGTATTTGACTCCCGCTCTCACAAAAGCAGTACCGTGAACTGTGCCCTATTATAAGTTATAGTGCCGGGTCATAAGAATGCACCGCAGGAACTGGTCAAGGCGGGGACACGCTCAGCGTTTGAACTCATGTGCCCATCTAGGGGTGTGGTATTAGATGGGATATTTCTCCTGGTTGGGTGAGCGGTCAGATTTGATGCAGACGGCAGAATTGGTAGGAGGTACCAGTACAATGGTCTCCTCGGATGGACTTTCACTAAAGTTCACCAGATTTTTAACGCCGAACTGGCCATCATGGAGCCAGCCTGTTCTATCCTATCATGTTGTACATCTTCGAAAATAAGTTCTGACCAGAGCTCCCGATTCTCTTGCTCCCTTGTGTCCTCCTTCTTCCAAAATGTCACTCACAAAATAGAGTAGTTCACACTCCTCCAGCACAAATTCCTGAATCCTCCAATAGAAACATACCGCTATTCAGAACAACACTCCTGCGTTTCTCCTGTGACCTCCAACATGGGACGCCAGAACGACAGCGAGAACGTGTAGATAGCGTCCCATGTTGGATGCCACTGTTTGTATTTAAATGTGTGTAAGGATAAGATTAGTTAGGATATTTGGTTATGCTTCTATGCATTCTGAAGGGGATCTTCTTACTTTTTAATGCTTATGTTAACTGCATGCTGTGGCAATGGCATTATCAGTTAGAAGCCAGTATAGCACATCATGAAATTTTAGCAATTCATGTGGTGGTCCACCTGTTTCTTCTTTTTTCCCCCCCCGCAAGTAACAGATGCTTGTTTTCTTTAGATGTTTGAGCAAAATTTACAAGTGGCTGCTCAGATTAGTGAAGAGCTGAAGAAGAAGGTTTTACACCTATGCCTACAGCAGATGAATGCATTCCTCAACAGGTATTAACTGGTGCATGTTTCCGCACTTATCAATTTGCATAACTGTAGAACTGTTGCCCTTTTCTAGTAATAGTTTCTTAAAAGGTCTGAAAGTGGATGTGTTAGCCTCTCATTGGCTGTATTGTCAGCACATCGGTGACAGTCTATCATGCACCTCCAGCACATGTCCCTAGGATGCACCCTGCATTGTAAAGAGGATGGCTGCTTTACCTCATGTTTTAGTAATGTATGTGTAAGTGTGGGGATATCGGGCAATGTACCACTATACATCTATTAATAGTTCTGTTCTTTTACCTCATTATCCAGGCATTCCTGACAATAAAATGGCTGCTGAGGGAGGGTCATGTGAACTCTGATAGCCCTGCTAGGACCTTATCATTGTATTCATGAATATCATATGACCCTCCGTCTACATTTTATGGACAGGAATGTCTGGCTGATGAGGTAACAGACAGGAGGCTTCACTTTACATATCATGAAAGCTGAGCAGAACTTTTACTAGATTGGTAAATTACCTAATATCCTGCCCCACAGACTCTTACACACTTTCCAAAAACATGAGGAAAAGTAGCCAACCCCTTTAATATGAGACATTTTTTAGGGCTGGCTTTTTGTGATGCCACTGCATATCCCCCAACTTTCTCTTCAACACTGCACTTGGTTGTTTCGGATAACCTCGTTCACAATGACATAATGTAGATTACAAGACTGTAATGGCATACACTGGTTCCCTTTAGGGGAACAAACAAGTCCTATAAATAGAAGGAACACAGCCAGCGCTCACATCTTCTTCTGAACCAAAAAAATCTTTATTCTTGTGGCGACATCAGAGATACAGACAATGAGAAAATGTGAGTGCTGCCCGTGTTCCTTCTATTTTCATGAATACTGGTTGTGCTGTGGGATTGTTGCACCACAGGCAATCCAGTGCTGTGATGTCTGAATAAGTACCTGTCATGCTTTAAGGAGGAAAAGGGTAAAAGGTAGTGCCACTTTTTCCTTTTTTTTTTTTTTTTTTTTTTCCTTTCTAGAATAACAGTATATGACAAACAAGGTCAATGTTTGCTCCATCCTTTACCCAGCGTATTTACTCACTCCATCACACCACAGTATGAGATCACGGTTTTCATGATGTTGCTGCATACTGATGACATAACAGCATGTGTCTGACTTGCCAAGGTGTGATGTCAATAACTGATGTCCTTTTCATATATGTATATCATTTTAATAAAATGATATTTTGGGGGAATAAAGATGAATATGATGGGATACAAGATCAACAAACATGTTCAGTCATGAACTGACCTTTTTGTGATAACCTCCATGTTTTCGGAAATTTTAGTGAGATGTGCATACATGTACATTTCGCCAGCGACCTAGTTCCTAATACAAATTTTGTTTTTCCACAAACTCCACCCCAGACAGAGTGTGCCAGGATGTAGGAATGCCTCCATACTAATCACAGCTAAAATGGGCATTTTGCACATTTGGATTCATACTTTGCTTTCCAAAAGTCCATAACCATTTGTCTTGTATAGAATTGCATAAATTTATTACTCTTGTATTGTCAATATTTCAGTTAAAAAACCTGCCCCTGGTTGGTTCTAACCATTGTATATTAGAAGCACGCACGTTTTCTAGTGAAAGCTGCTATACCTATGGTCTTTGTGTTTCCCAACGAACTTGGTGAGAAAAGGATTTCCCAGGTGACTGTAAAAACGATAATCACTGCTATCATTGCGGTCACAGGGACCATGGGAACTGTGATACACAAAAAAATATTTTTCCCTAAATTTAATCTTTGAAGGAAGGCTATTGGCTCTAAAATCCCCCATTTTAAATAGAGATTAGAATAATTAGAGATGTCAATCCTTGTGTAGTAATGTTCGGCATAGAAATAAGAGGGTGGGTCTGCTAACAACAATGGCCATTTCCCCGATGCATGGAGTATATAAGGTAACCTAACAATGCTGGTTATGCTTGTGGGGTAATTCAGGAGCTGGTTTCGGACAAACTTTTGACTATTACCAGCTTCCAGATCATCAATCACCCATAGTGAGCAATGTTTGCCCCATTTTGAATATATTTAATTATTTAATCATTGACCACTGTGAGTGTAGTTACCGCAGCCCCATAAAAACCAAACCTGATATATCCTCACTGCCTAATATACACCATTTATTGCCAAGTGCGAAAACAAAAGGTTGCATTCGTTTTACCTTGTGTATATGCTGATATTTTTTTTTTTTTTAAATAAATTTTAAGGATCAATTTACTAAGTAGTGATTTCTTTTTAAATGTTCATAAGATCCTGTCTCTCTTTACAGGTACAGTGAGGAAGCGCAGCTCTATAAAGAAGATCACTTGCGTAACCGGCAGCTTCCAGCATGCTATGTCCAGTATATGATCGCTGTCATTAACAATTGCCAGACATTTAAGTAAGTTTTTTCCCACTTGATGCATGCGGCATTGGGGGACATGTATTAATGTGTCTGTGTTAGACCAGTGCAGAGTAGAACTAGACAGTTTCCTGCTGCGCCAGATTGATTACTGTGTCTGATGATTAACTCCTTTTGCGCACCACAACGTACTATAACATTGTGGTGCTGCAGAAGTTGTATGTAAAGATCGCACGGGCCGAGCTCTCTCCACATATGCCAGATGTATAACATAAGTGACAACTTCCTATAGCAGCTGTGGTTGGCTCTGAGCGGACATCTTGTATTCCCGATCAGGTGACAATTGGTTGCCATGACGGACTACACTCTCCTAGAGACTTGTAGGCCTGTCATGTATACTGATCTCTAATAGCCTGCCATCAGAAAATCTACAAAATACTGCAATTCAGAAGTATTGCAGCACACTTAATGAGCGATCAGAACCCCCCTGAGAGTAAAGTACCCTAGGGGCCTGAAATAATAGTAAAAAAAAAAAGGAAAAGTTTAAAACACCCCCTGTCCCTATTAATTAATCATTAGAAATCGTAAATACGTTTGATATTGCCATGTCCCAAAATGCTTGTTACCGTATATACTCGAGTATAAGCCGACCAGAGTATAAGCCGAGACCCCTAATTTTACCACCAAAAACGGAGAAAACCTATTGACTCGAGTATAAGCCGAGGGTGGGAAATGGATTGGTCACAACCCCCCCCCCCCCCAGTATATAGCCAGCCCCCTATAGTATATAGCCTGCCCCCCCAGTAGTAGTATACAGCGCTGCCCAGCCTGCCCCCCAGTAGTAGTATACAGCGCTGCCCAGCCTGCCCCCCAGTAGTAGTATACAGCGCTGCCCAGCCTGCCCCCCAGTAGTAGTAGTATACAGCGCTGCCCAGCCTGCCCCCCAGTAGTAGTAGTATACAGCGCTGCCCAGCCTGCCCCCCAGTAGTAGTAGTATACAGCGCTGCCCAGCCTGCCCCCCAGTAGTAGTAGTATACAGCGCTGCCCAGCCTGCCCCCCAGTAGTAGTAGTATACAGCGCTGCCCAGCCTGCCCCCCAGTAGTAGTAGTATACAGCGCTGCCCAGCCTGCCCCCCAGTAGTAGTAGTATACAGCGCTGCCCAGCCTGCCCCCCAGTAGTAGTAGTATACAGCGCTGCCCAGCCTGCCCCCCAGTAGTAGTAGTATACAGCGCTGCCCAGCCTGCCCCCCAGTAGTAGTATACAGCGCTGCCCAGCCTGCCCCCCAGTAGTAGTATACAGCGCTGCCCAGCCTGCCCCCCAGTAGTAGTATACAGCGCTGCCCAGCCTGCCCCCCAGTAGTAGTATACAGCGCTGCCCAGCCAGTATATACGGTATATCAAAATATAAAAGCTGTTATTCTAGACCGTGAACATTGTAACAGGAAATAGCGCCCAAATGTCCAAATCGCCACTTTTTCACCATTTTTCCATCCATAAAACTTTGAATATAAAATTATCAAACCAAATTGACTTAAATGAAAACGCAAGCAAGTGCCTCAAAAAATGACACCATACATGGGTCCGAAGAATGAAAAAGTTATTGGCTTCAGAATTTGGCAAAATAGCACTTTGGATTTTGTACAAAAGATTAACATTTTTTAAATCTACTAAAACATTATAAAACCAAAAAATGTGTTATTCCTGTGATAGTACAGATCCAAAGAATAAAGGGGAGTTGTCATTTGGAACGCACAAAGAAAGCTGTAAAAAAAGATCCTACAAGAAAATAGCGTAAACTAAAAGGACAAGGTCCAGGCTTTCAAGGATACATCAAAACTTAAAGATGAAGCCAGTAACTCTGGCTTCCGTGGTTTTTCCTTTTGTGGCAGTGATCAGGTCTTTGATGCCATGTTGGTCAAGGAGTGGAAACGCCCCGACAGTCATACCCCATCCACTAAGCATGAGAAGATAATTTTACTTTGCAGAAGACTCTGTCTCCATGTGGTGCATGCCTCCAGTTGTTGATCACCAAGTGATGTGCCTTTCTAGGGCTACCGCTCTTCCACTGGCTGATGCAGATTTTCTTTCGATCCATTAAACTAGAGGATTGATTATTTTTTCAGATGGCATTCGTTGCAGCAGGATAGGCTCTCCGACCTGCCCTTGCCACATCCTGGTAAGCAGCCCTGTCTGGAGGACAACCCTTAAGAGTTGCTTGGCCCAGAGACCCACCTGAGTCACTCAAATACCTAAAGGAAGAGAGTAGTTGAAGATGTGTCCTCGCCACAACTGTGTCGCACGTGACCCTTATGTGGCGCAGCTGCGCTAGCCACCATGCGACACAAATTGGGGAGCGTTCCAGGGCTCAGTCGGACACTGCGTATGCCCCAGTGTGTCTAGGATGGAATTTGGGAAAACGCAGCAAAGGGTGAGCCAAGCCATTTGTCCCATATGGCATGGAACCTCCTATCCTTCTTCCTATGAATAAATGACCACTTTTTGAGCGGGAAGGTGTTTTGATCACTGTGTTGATCCAGTCACTGGGAGAGGGGGGGGGGGGGTGCAGCCATCCAGAATCTCTATATAATACAGAGTTTCGGTAATAAAAGCTCGTTCTGCAGTGGATTGGAACAATTCAGGGTCTACCAGAAGGAGACAGAGCTTTTGGTCGTTGGGGACAGCCACTCCCATTTTATCGAACAGAAATGTACAAACCTGTTCCCAGAACCCTCTAACCAAAGGGCAGGACCATAATAGATGGAAGAAGGTTCCTGAAGTCTCAGTAAGTTTTGTCCTGGCTTCCCGGACCTTTGTCCAAAATGTTCTCACTCTACTAGTAGTTAGATATGCTTGGTGGAGTCAATTGGGAAATGAGGGCCCTTCTCGTGGTCTGCAGGAGGATAAGGGGAACAGGAAACTGTGTGTTTATAGCAAGGCGGAGTTGAAGATATGGCAGGTGTAAGGAATTTGGCAAGTCATAGGAATCCTTTAACTGCTGAAATGAGTGGAGGACTCCATCAAAACAGACATCCCCCTATATATAACACATCCCCCTGGCTCTTCATCTATCCCAATTAGGCAGTAGGAAAAATTTGGAAAGTGCTGGGTTATTCCAAAGGTGAATATACTTGCAAAAACCCGATAGCATAGTAGTGGTAGCGAACTCTTCCCCACAACAAAAGAAGTTGGAGTAGCAAGGTGAATGCTCCTTTGGTCCTTCTGTCTCTTCCAAATAGGAGATGGTCAGGTGAGGTATGTAGACTAGAATAGGGTTTACAAGAAGTACCATGGTGTGTGGTTTTTTTTCAAGGTGGAACATCCAAAGGAAGTGGGACAACTGGGCTGCCCTATAGTAAAGCTTACTACTTTATAGTAAAGGGTGAAATTGGGAAGTGACATACCTCCCAGGCTTTTATTTTGAATACGGTACATAGTGCAAGGCTTTGGTGATATGGGAGTGGATAAACTTGAATGTTTTACAGGGATTAAAATGGGTAAGGATCGGAAAAAATATAAAAACCGTGGTAGGGTCACCATTTTTATTGTATGAATACGGCCTAACCAGGAGACAGTGGGCTACGATCATAGTTTGGAATTGTTGTAATAGTGGTGTGTAGTTCCAGTGGAAAAATGTGGACCTGTGGTCCGTTAGGCGCACCCCAAGATATGTGATGTAGTGTGGTTGAGTGAATATGGACAAATCCATGTACATATCCCAGCTAGGACTCAAGAAGCACTAGTAAATTCTTTCAAAGTCCTGATACTGAGTTGAAGCTGGCAAGGAGTTGCATTAAGTTTGGGAGGGATGTGTGAGGGCTACTAGAAAGACTTACTTTGTAAGTATCGTGTGTGGTTTTAAAGCCCTGTATATCGGGTTTTGCCTGTATGGCTGCGGCTAGAGTTTCCATAGCCAGAGAGCAAATAGGGCTGGGAATAGGGGACAGCCCTGGCTTGTACCTCTGGCAATATGAATAGGTGTGGGCCGCATCGTAGGGAGCTTGAGATGGGCATCTGGGTGAAAATAGAGAAGTTTAAGGGTGGATATAAAGGCAGGTGGAAATCTATAGTGTTCCAGGACTTTAAATAAGTATGGCCACGACACGGTATCAAACGCCTTTTTTGTATCTAGTGAGGGCATAAGCAAGGGGTACGAGCATGGTTTGCTGCATGTATAATGTTAAGGTTCTTGCGGATATTGTCTGGGGCTTGTAGAAGAAGATAAAACCTACCTGATCACTATGAATCAATGTTGGTAGCAAAGATTTATTTTTTATTTTTTTAATTATGACCTTTGCATATAAGAGTTTGGTAAAGTACCTCCTTTTTCTTCATGTTAGTGTTTACCTTGAGTTTGAAAAGTTGCACTGCACGTCAGACAGAAACCATCAATTCTGTGTGTTGTAAATCGGCCTGCATGTTTTGTCTTGTAGAGAGTCAATTGTGAGCCTTAAAAGAAAATATTTAAGAAGTGAAGAGGATTTTATGGTATCTGGCTCCACAAATATGGACTCCATATTGGACACCATAGCCAGTGATGGATGCAGGAGTCTTCTTGATGAAGTATTTATGGATTTAGAGGTGAGGATCCATTTACAGTGTGTTTGTTTTCATTCTTTGGGGATTTGAGGGTCCATGGCCTGAGGGCCTGTAAATCTAAAGTTAAATGCTGCATTAATGTGGTATTATGCTCAGTGTCTGCTTCTGCAGGTCCCAATCTACTGTCCTCTTGTGAGAGGATGTGATATGCCATTCAAGCTTAGCTCACTGCTGCAGCCAGTCACTGGCCTCAATGGTATCAAATGATATGTCACTGAGGTCAGTCAATGATGTGCCACGTTCATATATGAGGCTGCAGCTAGATATGCTCCCAAACAACTCATCGCACTACAACAGCAGAAGGGGAGTTGCAGCAGCCAGGACTTTTGTGGTCTGATACAGGGATGTTTAGATATATTTGTTTTCCTTTTTATTTTGCCGCATTATGTTAACTGAAAAACCCATTTTGAACTATTTATAAAGCAACTGGTTCCAGAACAGACAGAATTGATCTGATTAGTCCAAATTGATTACTTGCTAGTAGAATAATCTATTTATCTTGCCAACTTAGTAAAACATGTGAGCTTTAATTATGAAATAATATTTACATAGTGCCATCATAGTTCGCAGCGCATATCAAACAGTGACCTCCACTGTCTAGAATGCTTGACCATTCTCTTACTATAGACAGCGATCACTTTGCTCACCATCAATTCACACTAATTTGCTAAAGTTTATTCTAATTTTTTTAGCCACATTTAAATGACCTGATGACAAGGAAATGGCTTGCTGGCGGCTCTAATTCTGTAGACACTATTTGTGTCACCATAGAAGACTATTTTAGTGACTTTGCAAGAATTAAAACACATTACAAGCAGGTATGTATTCCAACCATTAGACCCTCCATCCAGTTGGAGACCTTTGTGAAATCTGATGATGATATATAATTATTATTATTTTTTTTTTTTTAATAGAAAATGACCATTAAAGCACACAGGAAAGTAGTGACCGAATATATTAAAGCAATAATGCAAAGACGAATTTGCTTCAGAAATGCTGACGAACGCAAGGAGGGCGCAGAACGCATGATTAGGGAAGCGGAGCAGTTTAAGTTTCTGTTTAAGTGTCTTACATCTGTAAGTGTATGTGACAGACAGCTCGTTGTAAATATTCATAAAGTATGTAGGGTTCTGATGCGAGTATATGCTCTATAGATGGTTGCATTATGTTGATTAAAATATCACTACAACCGTTACTGAATCCCCAATCTTCTTTTCTAGGGTTTTAGTGAAGAGACAGATGGACTTTGTGATACAATTATTGATATTGCTGAGGTTATAAAGCTTACAGACCCTTCCCTTCTATATCTGGAAGTTTCCACCTTGGTGACTAGATATCCCGATCTGAGGTAACTTTCTGTTCTTTGCCCTCCTGTGATGTTATTTATTTTCTTTGAATTCTAGCTGATGACATTTTCCTCTTTTTCTGTCTTCCAGAGATGATCACATTGCTGCTCTGCTCGCAATGAGAGGAGATGCCAGCAGGGAAATGAAACAGACAATAATAGAAACTGTTGAACAAAATCAGAGTCAGAGGCAGCAAGGTCTAAACTACACCCCAATATTTAAAGACATAATAGTGCCAAGCCTGCCAACATTGAGTGTGCCAAAACTTCTCAAATAGCATTGAACTGCGTGCCTTCTAGTCTGGTTCTTACGGGGTGTCTCCCAGCTCGCTCACAAATACATATTACATTGTGTAGAGCATTTCACAAGCTGTCTAGACCTGTATTCATGGGTTTCCCAGTGATTTTGTTGTTTTTAAAGAATATTCAGTTTTTATCTTTATGCAAATTAGTTTCTTTCTGCACCAGGAAAAGAACCATCCATATTGGTGCTAGTTCTTTTCTTTCTATACCTCCCAGAAACAAGCAATAGGTACCTTTTGAACAAGGATTACATATTTTGCAGTAATAATGTGTAGAAAGAAGAAAATGTGTGCACCAGAATGGATGCTTCCAAACTTCATTTGCATAAATCTAAACCCACAATTTTCTGTAAAATCATATATCATCCAAAATCCTAAAAATTTGCCATTCACAGTCAGTGATGGTCTTTTAGCGTAAATTCCCCTTTTCTATTCTGGCATCCGAGAACAGCGTGCACTATGTGTTTCTGTGAGGGGTTCATAGTAAAGTCTCTCCTGATTTGGCTCCAATAAGAAAGTCTGTCTTGTCTCTATTATGAGTATACACTCACCGGCCACTTTATTAGGTACACCATGCTAGTAACGGGTTGGACCCCCTTTTGCCTTCAGAACTGCCTCAATTCTTCGTGGCATAGATTCAACAAGGTGCTGGAAGCATTCCTCAGAGATTTTGGTCCATATTGACATGATGGCATCACACAGTTGCCGCAGATTTGTCGGCTGCACATCCATGATGCGAATCTCCTATTCCACCACATCCCAAAGATGCTCTATTGCAGTGGTGGCGAACCTATGGCACTGGTGCCAGAGGTGGCACTCGGAGCCCTTTCTGTGGGCACTCAGGCCATCACCAGAGATGACTCCAGGTATCTTCCTGCAGTCCCAGACAGCCCTGTGCTGTGCACAGAGCTATTATAAAGTGACAGCGCTACCTGGGACTACTGGAGGAGTGGGAAGGTGTGGACAGATCTGGATTATCATTGTAGCTCCTGCTCCGGCCCTGACAATTCTTCCTGTTTATGGGACCCTGGAGGGAAGCTACAATGACCATCCAACTTTCTTCTATTTTCTGCTTAATTAGAGTCCTCAGGGTGCTGGTATCAATGAAAGTGACAGAGCAGGGAGTATAAATCACAAATAAAATTTCTGTGCTGGCACTTTGCGATAAATAAGTGGGTCTTGGTTGTAGTTTGGGCACTCGGTCTCTAAAAGGTTCGCCATCACTGCTCTATTGGATTGAGATCTGGTGACTGTGGAGGCCATTTGAGTACAGTGAACTCATTGTCATGTTCAAGAAACCAGTCTGAGATGATTCCAGCTTTATGACATGGCGCATTATCCTGCTGAAAGTAGCCATCAGATGTTGGGTACATTGTGGTCATAAAGGGATGGACATGGTCAGCAACAATACTCAGGTAGGCTGTGGCGTTGCAACGATGCTCAATTGGTACCAAGGGGCCCAAAGAGTGCCAAGAAAATATTCCCCACACCTTGACACCACCACCACCAGCCTGAACCGTTGATACAAGGCAGGATGGATCCATGCTTTCATGTTGTTGACCCCAAATTCTGACCCTACCGTCCGAATGTCACAGCAGAAATCGAGACTCATCAGACCAGGCAACGTTTTTCCAATCTTCTACTGTCCAATTTCGATGAGCTTGTGCAAATTGTAGCCTCAGTTTCCTGTTCTTAGCTGAAAGGAGTATCACCCGGTGTGGTCTTCTGCTGCTGTAGCCCATCTGCCTCAAAGTTCGACGTACTGTGCGTTCAGAGATGCTCTTCTGCCTACCTTGGTTGTAACAGGTGGCTCTTTGAGTCACTGTTGCCTTTCTATCAGCTCGAACCAGTCTGCCCATTCTCCTCTGGCATCAACAAGCCATTTCCGCCAACAGAACTGCCGCTCACTGGATGTTTTTTCTTTTTCGGACCATTCTCTGTAAACCCTAGAGATGGTTGTGCGTGAAAATCCCAGTAGAACAGCAGTTTCTGAAATACTCAGACCAGCCCTTCTGGCACCAACAACCATGCCACGTTCAAAGGCACTCAAAGCACCTTTCTTCCCCATACTGATGCTCGGTTTGAACTGCAGGAGATTGTCTTGACCATGTCTACATGCCTAAATGCACTGAGTTGCCGCCATGTGATTGGCTGATTAGAAATTAAGTGTTAACGAGCAGTTGGACAGGTGTACCTAATAAAGTGGCCAATGAGTGTAGCAATAGAATAAAATTTCTTTTAGAAGTGTTGCTCTACTATGGAAAAAAAATTCCAATCCTAAAAGAGATGCACCAACTATTTCTGCCAAGAGAAAATACTAATGAAAAACTGGTTTATGCACATCCTTTTTCACTACACAAAGTAAAAATGCAGCAATAGTAGATGAAAATGATGCACTTTGTACTGTTTAACCGGTTCGCGACCGCCCGCCGTGTATTCACGGCGGCGGTCGCGTCGCGCTGCATGGAGAGGGCTCACGGGCTGAGCCCTCTCCATAGCCGGTAAGTCTTTGCTGCATATTGCAGCAAAGGCTTACCGGTAACACCCTGCTAGCACCGATCGCGGGTGTTTTTACAGCGTGGGCTGCCGGCAAAGCTGCCGGCAGCCTCAAACAGATAGCGGCGAATGGGCGCCGCCTTCTTACCTGGGATCGCCGCTCCCCGTGACGTCATCGGGGGGCGGCGATCCGTCTCCATGGTAGCCTCGGGTCTTCCGAAGACCCGAGGCTATTTCGTTTTAACCCCTTCATTACAATGTGCTGATAGCACATTGTAATGAATGAGGAAGAAAATCCCCATATACTGCCATACTGTAGTATGGCAGTATATGATAGGATCGATCTGACAACCTAGGGTTAAAGTACCCTAGGGAGTCTGAAAAATAGTATAAATAAAAATAAAAAAAAGTTAAAAAAAAAAAATTATAATAAAAAAACCTAAAATTTCAAATCACCCCCCTTTCCCTAGAACTGACATAAATATAAATAAACAGTAAAAATCATAAACACATCAGGTATCGACGCGTCCGAAAATGCCCGATCTATCAAAATATGATAACGGTTTTTCAATGCGTTTAACCCCGTAACGGAAAATAGTGCCCAAAGTCGAAAATGGCACTTTTTTGCCATTTTGAAAAACCTAAAAAAATCTATAAAAAGTGATCAAAAGGTCGTACAGTCCTAAAAATGATATCACTGAAAATATTATCAAATTTCGCAAAAAATGACACCATGCACAGCTCCGTACACCAAAGTATAAAAAAGTTATTAGCGCCAGAAGTTGGCAAAATCAAAAAAAATTTTTTTGTACAGGAGGTTTTAATTTTTGTAAATGTATGAAAACATTATAAAACCTATACAAATTTGGTATCCCCTTAATCGTACCGACCCAAAGAATAAAGTAGACATGTCATTTGGGGCGCTCAATGAAAGACGTAATATCCAAGCCCACAAGAAAATGGCGCAAATGCGTTTTTTCACCATTTTCATTGCATTTGGAATTTTTTTCCCGCTTCCGAGTACATGGCATGAAATATTTAATACCATCATTATGAAGTGCAATTTGTTACGCAGAAAACAAGCCATCACACAGCTCTTTACGTGTAAAAATAAAAAAGTTATAGATTTTTGAAGGTGGGGAGTGAAAAATGGACATGAAAAAACAGGAAAGGGCCCGGTCCTTAACCGGTTAAATTGCTTTTCACTTAGCAATTGACTGGTGCATGTTCAATATGACCCCACAAAGGACAGTCAGAAGATAGACTGGCACCTTATGCTTATGATATTTGGGAAATGTCTTGCAACTAAATAGTAGCCTGCAACCCAGTGGCACCGTGAAGAGGCTGCAGCCCTAGCACCACCATAAGCATAAGCACCAAGAGTTGGTCACTCGTGAATCTAGGAAATAATCTGAGAAGAATGTACAAGTACATTTTTTATTTCTATGAGAAACCAAAAATTTAAACTGCCACTTTTAATGGAAATTTAGCTTAAATATTTCAATACAGAAAGAAAGAGTGGGGATGGGATGTATAGACACACAAGAAGGGTGTTTGGAAGCTATATGAAGCAGAATTTCACTGATGGTTTCTTATGGTTCTACAGTGGGAGCCTTGTCTAGTGCTAGCAGCAGGGAAACCAGAACCTATTTATAATGATTATATAGTGTCATTGAAGTCTGTCTACTGCAACTGCAAATTTATACATGGATTCTGACAGTGTATGTGAGAAGTAGTGTAATTGCTTCTTAAGGGCAAACTTGGTTAGAAAAATAAAATAAACATGTTTTCCACTGGCTGACTTGCCGTACATGGTTTAAGAACTTTCCAGGTTTTGTCTTCATTAGGTGGTATATTCTACAGTCCATCTATATTTGTGTGACCAATATCTTTAGATGAAGAAGGTTCTTGGTCTGAGATCATGTGTATTGTGCAGATTTACTACATAAAATAGAAAAATGTACAAACACTTTTGAGAATCTGCTTTGTTTTGTGTGCAAGTAATGCACTGTGCTTGCGCTTTTTCTTTGTATCCATGCTGTGATTATCAATAAATGACACTGGTAGAATTGGTACTGCAGAGTAGGATGCTCATGTGAATATCACTATAAATAGTACTGAGTTTTTGTTTTGTTTGCTCTTTGGAATATATGAAGCATTCTGTGATATTTCTATGATACACATGTATACTTCACAAAAAGTAGTTTATAAACAATTCAGCTACATTCACACGTACATATACGGCCCCCCATACAAGGCAATGGGCACACGATGCCCTACGGGAGCGGTACAGTGCTACACACGTGTGGCACCGTACCATTTCATAGCCGGGAGAATTATTGGACATGTCCTATATTTCTCCAGTATATGGCGCCGTGTGCAATGTTCCTCTATGGAGAGGGGCAAGGTTGAGCAGCGCTCACCCCCTCCTCCTCTCCCTGTCGCCGCCGTGTGCCCGCCGTGCTACGGTCCGACGGGCACATGTAAAGTTAATGTAGCCTTAGTATTGATATCAACTTATACATTAACTGTAAGTTTATATATATAATATGCTGTTTCTTTCTATTATGAAATATGGTGCCTGTGTCCCCAACTTAATGGCAGGTGACCTCTAGTTACAAACTGAACTCTGTGCCCTCTGGTAAATTAATGTACTTTAGTACCAGACTGCAGTGGTCAGGGTAAGGCGTCTGCAATGATGCTTTGTTTATTATAATATTTTTTTTATATAGATAAAGATTATTTATATCTTTTATCTTATGTTCCCTTGTCAACCCAAAATTTTTAAAATCAAGTTGTCCTAAGGAGCAAAAATATAATAATTTGGTAAAGTTACACTTGGGCCTTGCACACACAATAGTACTGAGGTCCATGATACGGCTGCACAATTTCTGGCCACATCACTGCCCCCATAGAGGTTTATGGCCCATGATCACAATTCGGTGAACACACAGTTAGGGCAGCTGCGTTGCAATATGTAGAACCTGTCCTATATTTCACCATACTTGTGGTTTGGGAACTCAGTTTTCAGTGGAGAGTGGAGTGGGTGAGGAATGCTTGCTACTCCCCCATTTCTCGTCATTTGGAGCCCTTTTTCTGGCTCCCCCATGTGCCCATAGAGAATAGTGTGCACATGCCAAAGTTTTTATAGTAAAACTGGCTTTTTCAGAAAAAAAGATAAGTTGTATCAAAGTTTACCTTTCTGTATGCAGAGCTGTGTACCCTTTCCCATGGGAGTGGCCAGTGAGCAGTGGGGCAGACTTGTATGATGCCCTGAGGGGGGGAAGCAACAAGGCATAGAGGAGATATGAGGGATGTGAGAGTTTTTTTAATTTGAAATCTATGCATGACGGAGCAGTTTCTCAAAGTTGGGGGGCTGCTTCTCACTGGCAACTCCTATGGGACTAGGAACACAGCTCTGAATACAGAAAGGTACATTTTAAAAATCTAACTTTTTTTTTTTTTTTTTGGAAAAAGCCAGTTTTGCTATAGACAATTTTTGGCAATTTGTACACTATTCTCTATGTGGACATGGGGGGAGCCAGAGAAAGGTCTCCTGATGCCCTGCTTACAGGATTCTGTGTTGAGGGCATAACATTTGAAACTTTGTACAAGAGATTGTAAACTTTAGGTAGTACTCCATACTATTAAAGAGCCTGAGATTTGAACCTGATCATTGACTTGCCATATTTCTCTTTCCACTGAGATACCAGAAAATTCCTGGCTGTTTAAAGGTCAGTCCTGGTTTCTTTACTAGTGAGTTATTAGACATATTTTTATTATTGGTAATGTTAAAGTGAATTAGTGAAACAGTCACCAATTATCCAAATTCCTCACGGAAAATGCCCCAATAAAACATAATTCACAGCAGAAGGTATGTAGCACAAATGTTACTGTTGTTTATTTTTTCTCACATTTCCTCTATGGACACTGTAGCCCATAATAATTTGGGCAAGAACATAACTATTTACAAAGAGGAAAGCCAATCCTGCCAGCCAAACAAGTATGAATGTGTTGAGCCCTTCAAATTCCAGAAAGTAGGCTGAAGCTAGCCATAATGCCTGCAAAACAAGGAAAATGTTATTTTTCACATCTTTTTAAAGCTAAATCAAGGCCGTGTCATGGAACCTTAGCATAGCATAGTTATTCTCATATACCTAAATTGACCAGACTGCTGTTCAAGGCAAATATCTTGGTTATAACTAGAGAAAACCCAAAGTGTCCCCCAGGACAATTATAGCCATGGCTAGGGGCAACAATTTGCCGAATTGGCTGCCAATCTGGCAATATGCTCAGGTCACGCAGACTAACCTAAACGGTAACGTCTGGTCTGCTCATCTCTTGTTATAGTTCCTCCTCCAGCAATCGCCCAAAGCCTTTCGAGATGTGGTGTGGGCCATTTTAACACATGAATGAACATGGTATGAGGTGAATCGTACCATTGTAGCCCTGGCTGTATATTTGGGGTCATAGTCCTGCTACAAGATGACCTTATGCCCCAATCAAATCTGTTGCACCTCTAACAAGTTTTCCTCCCGAATTTCTGTGTTGAATCCATTTTACCATCAACTCTGACCAGCACCCCAGTCCCTATTATTTTTTTTTAAACCTAACCTTTATTGCACTGAGTTTTGATGTGTTGTTAATGCATTAGAGAAACTCACATATATGCATTTTGACCTAAACGCATCACTAGAATCATATCCTAGTAGAGTCCTACTTTGCTTTGCTTAGTTGGTCTAGTTTTCTGCACCACAATATTGTATTTTTTGGCACACAGACAAAATAACCTGAGTTCAAGAAAATTTAAAGTGAGGCCATGCACCCTTTTCAGACACATATTAAAACTGTCTAAAAATGTTCCAAAACCCTCAATAAATATGGCGCATAGCATTTCTTGTTGTTCGAATTGATACATCACCCCCATGTTACTAAATGTTTTATTATACTGGTTAAAATGCAAAGGTGTTTGGTGTGTTCCTTTAGTATGAGTATGTGTATTGCGTGTCAATTATGTATCAATTGCGTGTTATGGGTGTCTTGCTTCCAGGTTTTTGTCTGCATCCATCTTTTTTTCACATCCGCAAAAATAAAAAAAAAATAAAAAATACGGGTGAGGGAATGATTTGTCACTTGGTAATGCAGTTTAAACAACGTGTGACCGCAACCTGAAATGACCTCAACTACTAGCAGCATAAATGGCATGGACAAGCCTCTCTCGTTTCAACATCTATATCTTTTAATGAAGACATTAAAAACTTATTAACATCTTATTTATAAAAATGTGGGTATTTAGTTACCTGTCCACCAAACCATAATGAAAGAAGAAATGCACTCCGCTGCCAAGATATCTTCAGACCAGGCATAACCAACGGCAAAAGGCAAAGGTACCACAGGAAATACTGAGGAAAATACCAAAGCAATTATTAAAGGGATTATCAGGGCTTCTATATAATAGAATAGGTTAGTAGTAGTTGATGAAGGGACTGCAATCCATTCCTATCACAGTTGTACACTACAGTACACATTGCTCCTTGCATAGTGTACCAGCCACCTTGTGGTAGAATGACTGCTTCTTCTAACTTGGCTTTTTGTTTTTTGCATTTCCATTTCTTGTGTCATTTGGAGGGCACCGAGAAAGCCATATCTCCTTTATTTTTTGGGGGTCGGCATGATCACAGGGATACCAAATTAAAGGTTTTATTGCGTTTTAATACATTTTGAAAAAAATTTTACCTGTACAAAAACAAATTTCTTCACTTTTTCATCTTTTGACACTTATAACTTTTCATACTTTGGAGTACAGAGCTATGTAAGGTGTAATTTTTTTGTGAGATGAGCTGACATCACTGTAATACTGATCTTATCACTTTTTATAAAAAATTTTGTGTTACAAATTAGCAAAAAAGTGGTGTTTTGGACATTTGGGTGCAAATTTCTGTTACGGAGTTTAGCACTGGGAATGACTTTATATTTTGATTGTGAATTTTGGGACAACGCAATGCCTAACAATGTTATCATTATATATATATTACACTCACAGGACACTTTACTAGGTATTCCATGCTAGTAACGGGTTGGACCCCCTTTTGCCTTCAGAACTGCCTCAATTCTTCGTGGCATAGATTCAACAAGGTGCTGGAAGCATTCCTCAGAGATTTTGGTCCATATTGGCATGATGGCATCACACAGTTGTCGGCTGCACATCCATGATGCGAATCTCCCGTTCCACCACATCCCAAAGATGCTCTATTGGATTGAGATCTGGTGACTGTGGAGGCCATTTCAGTACAGTGAACTCATTGTCATGTTCAAGAAACCAGTCTGAGCTTTATGACATGGCGCATTATCCTGCTGAAAGTAGCCATCAGATGTTGAGTACATTGTGGTCATAAAGGGATGGACATGGTCAGCAACAATACTCAGGTAGGCCGTGGTGTTGCAACGATGCTCAATTGGTACCAAGGGGCCCAAAGAGTGCCAAGAAAATATTCCCCACACCATGACACTACCACCACCAGCCTGAACTGTTGATACAAGGCAGGATGGATCCATGCTTTCATGTTGTTGACGCCAAATTCTGACCCTACCATCCGAATGTCGCAGCAGAAATCGAGACTCATCAGACCAGGCAACGTTTTTCCAATCTTCTACTGTCCAATTTCGATGAGCTTGTGCAAATTGTAGCCTCAGTTTCCTGTTCTTAGCTGAAAGGAGTAGCACCCGGTGTGGTCTTCTGCTGCTGTAGCCCATCTGCCTCAAAGTTCGACGTACTGTGCGTTCAGAGATGCTCTTCTGCCTACCTTGGTTGTAACGGGTGGCGATTTGAGTCACTGTTGCCTTTCTATCAGCTCAAACCAGTCTGCCCATTCTCCTCTGACATCAACAAGGCATTTGATTTCCGCCCACAGAACTGCCGCTCACTGGATGTTTTTTCTTTTTCGGACCATTCTCTGTAAACCCTAGAGATGGTTGTGCGTAAAAATCCCAGTAGATCAGCAGTTTCTGAAATACTCAGACCAGCCCTTCTGGCACCAACAACCATGCCACATTCAAAGGCACTCAAATCACCTTTCTTCCCCATACTGATGCTCGGTTTGAACTGCAGGAGATTGTCTTGACCATGTCTACATGCCTAAATGCACGGAGTTGCTGCCATGTGATTGGCTGATTAGAAATTAAGTGCTAACGAGCAGTTGGACAGGTGTACCTAATAAAGTGGCCGGTGACTGTATGTATATATAATATTAGTTCTAGAAAGGGGGGTAATTTGACCTTTTAAACACCTTTTAATTTGAACACCTAGTGATGTTCACAACAATTAAGATAATTTTAACCCGTACTTTACATTGTTACTCAGTTTTATTGCTGACACTCTCAAAAATCACAAAATTCTGACATTGTACTAACAAACTGACACATAGAAAGAGACAGGAGATGAGATGCCACAGAAGCATAAACAATAGAGACCGATAGACTTTTAACCCCTTCCCGACATTTGACGTAATAGTACTGCATCGCGGGAGGTGCGTTCCCGCAAAATGCAGTACTATTACGTCAAGCTTCTGGCCCCGGCTCCTGAACGGAGCCGGGGCCAGAAGCTGCGGGTGTCGGCTATATGTTATAGCTGACACCCGCCTCTAACACCCGCGATCGGAGAGTTCTCCGATCGCGGGTGTTAACCCCTAACACGCCGCGGTCGCGCTGACCGCGGCGTGTCAGAGGCATTTAAAGTTAATTAAATGCGAATCGGACCCCCCCCCGCGGCACTTACCGGGGGAGGGTCCGCTCCTCCGATCGCAGGGACTGCCGGTGCCCGGGGCTGCGCGATCCTCCTCTCGGTGCCGGGTCCCTGCCTCCTGGCAGGACCCGGCTGTAAGACACTGGGCATGCGCAGCATGCTCAGTGTCTTACATTACACAGTGCAATACATCTGTATTGCACTGTGTAACCTGTAAAAAAAAGCTTGAACAAGTGATCAGAAGATCACTTGTTCAAGCTTAGATGTCATTAACTGTAAAAAAAGGAAAAATAAATAAATAAAGGTTTTTTACAGTAAAAATAAATAATAAAAGAAAGTGAAAGTCCCCCCAAACACCACATTTCCCTTTACACAAGTAATAAAGTATAAAAAACACTAAATCACGAAAAAAACCCACTTATTTGGTATCGCTGCGTCCGTAACAATCTGTACAATAAATCCTAATCATAATTGGACCCGCTCAGTGAACGTGGTAAAAAAAAAAAACAAAAACTTGCCAAAAATTAAAACTTTTTATCAAATTGCTTTACAAAAAATGTTCTAAAAAGTGATCCGAAAAAGTTACAAGCACCAAAATGATACCGATAAAAAGAGCAACTTGTCACGCAAAAAATAAGCTTACAACCAGCTCCGTAAACCAAAAAATACTATAATTATGCCACTATAAAAATGGCAATACTAAAACAAATGCAATTTTTTCTATTCTAGTTTTCCTTCAATAAAATTGGACAAATAAAAATAAAACTATATAAATGAGGTATCACCGTAATCGTAGTGATCCGTAGAATAAAGATAATATATTGTTATGCTACAGTGAACAACCCCCCAAAAAAATGCTAAAAATCCAAAACAAGAATTGATGATTTTATTTTCCTCCACACGTAAAAAGTTAATAAAATTTCTTCAATAAGCTAAAAACCCACTAAAATTAAGTTTTTTTTACAGTGCATCTCGTCTCGCAAAAAATAAGCCCTTATTTGTCTAAATTGCTTAAAAAATAAATAAAGATTGTATAGCCTATTCCCAACGAGCGTTGTTATAAAACGGTGCGGCGGGTAGTGACTTTCCAACACCGGTCAGGGTAAGACGGCGGCTGTTCACTGATCGGGGTAAGACGGCGGCTGTTCCTGACAGCCATCCATCCTGCCCCATGGACCAGAAGGGTTACGTCCCCCCCACACACCCCCAGTTTATTATCGCTGCTACTGGCTCATCAATTCAGACGAGCCGATAGCAGCGAATTTACTTATGACGTCAGTAATACCGGTCACCATGTCTGTAGACACGGTGATCGGGGCAGGGTGGCGGCTGTTCCTGACAGCCACCAATTTTGCCTTGCGGTCCAGAGGGGTTTTGTTGCCCCCCTCTGTCCATGTTTGCCGCTATTTGCTGGTCGATATGGTCCAGCCAAAAGCAGCAATATTCGTCACAATGGGCATCGCTAGGGTGAATAAGAGCAACACTTGGCGATAATTTCCCTACGAAAAACCAAGATATGGTACAAAAGTGCGGGCCGTGCACATTGTACAGATTACGCTGTACAACTCTTACGAGCTGTTCCAATGTGCATGTCCTGCCGTATCATTTCTCTGTTTTCAAGAGGAAGATATTAGGACACTAATATTGGGACAAGAAGGACGGGGCCCCAGTACCTCTGGTTTAGATGTTCCAGGACAGCATTTTCCCGGTGAATTCTGCTGCTTCTAATGGTAGGACTCAATAAAGAGTCTGTTCCAAAAGAGAAGTTAGGATGGACACTACATACTACTAAGAGACCTGCGACAACTCCAGAGTGACAAAAGTTTAGTTGGTCCCCTGGTATATTCTACCTCCTTATACACTAGACATTCACAATTCACGCCCAACCTATTGTGAATTAATTTCGGTAAAATGAATAATTGTAACAACTGTTATGTCCCGTTGCTCCCTATACCCCTCCATTATTTCATAAGGGGCGCCACATAACGGGCACTGAACTTTCCAGAAATAATTGCAATTTCCATCTTGGACTCCATTGCACATCATATTTGGAAACCACCTATATGTTCAAAATGCTCATTTCACCACATGTATTACACTACACCACATATTACACCTTGCTATATTCCCCAAGGGGTGTACATTCAACAATTAGGGTCACTTTTCGGGTTTTCCTCTGTTTTGGTACCACTACGTCTCTCCAAATGTATCCTGACACATGTGAAGGATTTCTTACAAATTTGGCCTCTAAAAGACAAACATCCCTCTTTTCCTCTACTGTGCGTCCATAAAGCATTTTATATGCACATGTGGGGTACTTCTACACTCGGGAGAAATAGTTTTACACCTTTTTTGGGGTTATTTAATATATTATCCCTTGTGGCTTACATAAATTAGGGGTAAAGTGACATTTATAGGAAAATTTTCACCTTTTTAATGATTCGGGCCTAATTGGATCATTCACCTGTAGGGGCAAATACATATATTACACATTGCAAAATTCTCTAAGGGGTGTGCATTCAAAGATTAGGGTCACTTTTCGGATTCTTATCTGTTTTATACCACTAGGGTTCTCCAAATGCATGTCAAACATTTCTGTCAAATTTGGCTTCTAAAAGGCAAACATTCCCCTTTCCTTTTACTGTGCGCCCATACAACATTTTATATACACATGTGGGGTACTTCTACACTCCAGAGAAATAGGTTCACACATTTTGAGGGGTTATTACATTTTTTTATCCCTTGTGGCTATATAAAATTAGGAGTAAAATGACCTTTATAAGAAAATGTTCACCTTTTATCTATTTAAGTCCTAATTAAATCAAACACCTTTACGGACAAATACACATATTACACCTTGCTAAATTCTCTAAGGGGTGTGCTTTCCAAAATGGTGATACTTGTTGGGGTTCCCCTCTGTTTTGGTACCACTACGGCTCTCTAAATGCATCCTGACATATGTAAAGGATGTCTGTCAAATTTGGCTTCTAAAAGGCCAACGCCCCTCTTTCCCTTCTGAGCTTCACTGTACCCATACAACATTTTATTTGCATGTGTGGGGCAATTTTATACTCGGGAGAAATGCTAGTACACATTTTTTGGGGTTGTTTCACCTTTAATGCCTTATGGGATACAAAAATTAGCCGTAAAAGTGACTTTTTGGGGAAAATGTTCACCTTTTTCCTTTTAGGGACCTAATTGAAGCAAACACCTGTAGGGGTAAATACACATATTACACCTTTCTGAATTCTCCAAAGGGTGAACTTTCCAAAATGGTGACACTTGTTGGGGTTCCCCTCTGTTTTGGTACCACTAGGGCTCTCCAAATGCATCCTGACACATGTAAAGGATGATTGTCAAATCTGGCTTCTAAAAGGCCAAAGCCCCACTTTCCCTTCTGAGCCCTACTTTGCACCCATACAACACTTTATATGCAAAAGTGGTGCAGTTCTGTGCTTAGGAGAAATAGTTTTACACATTTATGGGGTTGTTTCATCTTTTATCCCTTGTGGCTTACAAAAATTTGGGGTAAAAGTGACTGAGAAAATTTTCACCTTTTTTCCCTTTTGGGGCCTAATTGAATCAAACACCTGTTGGGGAAAATACACAAATTACACGTTGCTAAACTCTCCAAGGGGTGTACTTTCCAAAATGGTGTCTCATGTTGAGGCTTTCCTCTGTTTTGGTACCACTATGGCTCTCCAAATGCATCCTGACACATGTAAACTTTTTCAGCCATATTTACCCTGCAAAAACGAAACAACGCTCTTTCCATTCCAAGTGCCCCCCTGTGCCCGTACAGAAGGGTACAGTGACAAAATGGGTATTGGCATACTCAAGAGGAATTGCCCTCAACATTGTAAAATGCATTTTCCTTTTTAACCCATTGTGAAGGTGCAAATTTTAGTGTTCAATGAATCTATAGTAAGATAAAATTACATTTCTCTAATTTCACTTTCATTTATCTTTCACGCTCATGAAACGCTCAAAGGGTTAACAAAATTCCCAAAGGTTGTTTTGAATATTTTGAGGGGTGTAGTTTCTAAAATGGTGTCATTTGTGGGAGGTTTCTGTCATGTGGGCCTTATAAAGTCACTTCTAACTAAATTGACCCTCCAAAAGTAGGTTTTGATGATTTTCGTGAAAATCTGAAAAATTGCACCTAAAGTTATAAGCCTCCTAACATCCAAAATAAAGGAAAAGATGTTTGAAAAATGATGCCAAGTTAAAGCAGACATATGGAAAATGTTAGTTATCAAGTTATTTTAGTGATATGACCAACTTTCCAAAAAGTAGAAAATTTTGAATTTGGAAAACATTGTTTTTTTCAAAATTTTTGCCAAATTTCAATTTATTTCATAAATAAATACTTAATATATTTATTAAATTTCTCAACCAGCATGAAGTACAATGTGTCACGAAAAAACAATCTCAAAATCAACTGGATATGTTAAAGCGTTCCAAAGTTATAACCACTTAAATAGACACATGTCAGATTTTAAAAAATGGTCCGTGTCAGGAAGGTGAAAAGTGGCTTCAGCGTTAAGGGGTTAAACTTCCATCTCTGCATACATCTGTGTTCTTATAGATATGTGCCTGCATCCCGCTTCCCCCAGATCACTTATCTCCTTGTAGTGTGTAGTTTGCAGCCCCTCTCTCTGCTCATCACGTGCTGGCAGGAAGTGAATCAGTGAGTGTCTGTGAGCTCCGTGCAGCGGCCATGGTTACAGGCTCAGAGCAGAAAGACACAAACTCAGCAAGCATGGCAAGCAAACTCAGCAAGCAAGCATGGTGACCCGACCCTAAAGTCAGAAATTAGAGTTGTGTCTAGGGATAACTGAAATTGTGTACAGCAGGACTGATAGAGACAGATTGGACTTGTATCTGTGAAATGCTGCATGTTTGTTAATAACAGCGAATTAGAGAATGTGTTTGTTATTTTATTATCATGAGTACATATAAGAAACTTGTCTTTGTGGGAATACCCCTTTAACCCTGGGAAGTCAGATAGCTCCTAACATATAGTGTAATACTACTTTATTGCAGTATATAGAGAACTGGCTAGAGATCTGTAAAAGTGCGCCACTGGTACACTGTTACAGCTTTGAAGCAATGACTGGACTTGAAGTATTATAAAGACTTTAGGCTGTCATGGCAACTGATCGTCAGTCCCCAATGACATCACATGGAAGGACGTTTAAAGCCAATGTGGTGTCGACGTTAGAAGTCAAAGGGTTAATGCCCGCAATTGGTGCCACCCTCCTTGTAAGGAGAGTGCTTAGCTCGTGAGATAGGAATGCGCCCTGAAGACACAGAGAGGAGAGAGAACCATGTAAGGTCTTTTGAACTCTGTAATTAAATTACCTGTAAGGAGTCAAAAAGGTTGAGAAGAGTCAAACCATTCTGGTTTGTATGTCCAACATGTGTAATGCTGATTCTCCCAAAATATAAAAGGACATCATTGTGATTCTTTCCATGACCAGGATATCAAGTTGCTGGTGGTCTATACCACTACCACTTCCTCCCAATAACTGTACTGACAAGATTTCTGATTATGCAATGCAGACTTTTGTCCCACAAGCTCCTAGATGACTTTAAGTGCTTCAATTCAGACTCAAATAAAATTAACATATCCTTTATGGGGATAAGACATAGTAGCAGACTGCTGCCTATTACCAGATCCAGGACAATTACTACATAAGATATTCCTAGATACCTCTGAAAATAAGACAGCAGATTTTTTTTCCTCTGAAAAAATGGGTTACGGCTTATTTTCAATCTTTTTATTTTTTCATGAACAAAAATCTACATTTATTCAAATATAATCATATCTTCGTCATAACGGAGTCCTAAATTCCATCATGAATTTCTTGTGACTATTGTCGTTAGAACCAATTTCTCATATCTAGTAACGGCACTCTTCTTGTTGTCCATTTTGGTCTTTTAGCACACTGCATTTGTCAACTCTTCCTTCACCTTCTCCATGCTGCCTTCAACTGACAGGCTCGAGGGAGGTGGACTTTGGGCCACATTTATCACAGCTTGTATACCTGTAAGCCTGTGCTTAAGGTCAGACCTGGTGTAGAAGTGCCCTAAGCAGTGCAGAACAATGTTGCAGTGTGCTGTCAGCCACCTGATTAATTAGGAGGCCGGTGCCTCCTTATAGTTGCAGCTGGGGCACCATCATAAGCTGGTGCACTTAGTGTCAGCCTATGATTACTGTGCCCCTTTATCTTCTAACACTCCCTGGCACCTAGAAACAAAGTTCTTATGTCATAAAGATAAGATTCTCCCCTTTACGTCTAGATGCCACAGACATTCACGGTTACAGTGGGGAGCGTTGTTATATACCGCTCCCCCTCCCGACTGGAACTTTAACATTAAATATCTCAGTTTATGAGGAACCTACAAACGTGTGTGATATTTAATGCTGCCCTCTTTAAATTGACACCAATACAGTGTTTCTGTAACAAAGATCTTCTTCAGCCATGTTATGTTAGAATTAGGTTTGGCCATGATTGTAGCTTACCTGAGATGTGCACACTTTATTGAAGCTCACAAAGATAGTGGTGTGCAGGAAGCAGCAGAAGGTCAGGTCTTTGTAATAGGCTATGGAAACAAAGGTGAGCAGCAATATCTGAGGTAGAAAGGCCACAAGGCCAATGATAAAGCTCCAATCGCTTTCTGCAGTGAGGTAAAGCATGTAGAAGTATGGCGAGAAGTTGTGTCGGATATCTCTCCGGGTCAAGTGATAGAGGTAAGTGTGTTCAAGGAAATCCCAGCCATAGCTGCAATAAACAAAAAATAAAGTCAGTAAGGTTAAGCTTGTTTAGGGCCATGGACTGCAGAATGCAGGTAAATATATTACTCTTGCGCATTACAGTGTGCCAAATAAAACAAAGAAAACCCCAACCACAGAGCTTGAAAACACATCTGCCAACGTAACGCAACACAATAGTAGACCGCTGGCTCAGCCATCAGCCAATACTCTGCAACTACACGAGCGGCTGTCTCTTCTAAATGGACGAGGGGAGTAAGCTAATGCCAGGGTCAACTTACCACCCTGGGAATACAAGTCAACTGGGCCCTGCAAGAGTAACATTAACCCATAAACATCGATAGCCAGACCAAAATCTAATACCTAATACCACCTGGTTTGAATGAAGGAATAAGCATTGACCCTAGGTGGACTCATACCTTTATCAAGAGGTACCAATAAAAGGAATACATAATCTGAGGATTTAAGAGTCATTAACTGGTAAGAAGAAGTGAGGTACCTTATACAACAAAGTTCTAGGGAGTAGGTAAACTAGTAGCATATGAACTAGCAAGTGTCATCTGTATTTTATTTAGTGTATATACCATTTTATATAAATTATATTAACTGTTGTTATATATGAAATCAGTGTATTCAAGTTATCCATCTATAGGTTTTGCTTTGACTTTTGGGGAATGACCCAGGTTCCTGAATACGGAATAGCATTGGAGTCATTGAATACAGCAAGCTATTTAGGTTAAGCCCATAATTCACCCTGACCTAGATACACACATTGTTTAGTCCCATTTTATAAAAAAAATGAATAAAGCTTACTATTGAACAGATCAGGCTTTAGCCTTAGTTGATTTCACTTTGTTACGATTAAATCCATAAAAAGAGCATTTTCACATGTAGATATATGGTAACATTTGCCATACAGAACTGTGGAGATTCTTGTGTTGCAAAACCTTTTTTAGGCTGTACAGAACACTGTGGTGGACCCTGTTATTATGAACAAGAGCATCCAGGGACAAAATGCACGGTATACCTTTCCTAGGTAGTCTATGGGTGACATATGCACCTTTAACCGGAGAAATAAACCTTACCTATGATAGAAGACAAAACTCAGTATAAAAAAGGTCAAACTGGAGACAATTCCAAAGCTTAGAGTGTCCCAATTGAGGAGCCGTAAGAAGAGGTCCCAGGAAGTTTTAAAGAATTTCAGTAGCCTTCCATCAGCTTCGTGAGGCTTTTTTCCCTCGACTGCTGTTGCTTGTAGTGACAATAAAATGGGCAATATATACGTTACAGGATAAATCTTCATGTGTACCGAGAGACCATATAGAAGTGCAGCCTTCATGAGGGAACGCTTTCTCACATAATACAAAGATGATAAGACAAGGACAGCCAAGAGCGATTCTGCATTGCCCCTGCTGGATACTGCCATCGGCAATGGGTTAAAGAGCCATAAAGCACTATACTTGCAAGCATTGTGGCTATGGAGGCCTTGGAGGGTGAGGAGTCTGTGGATTAGGAATGCGGCAATTAAATCACAAGACACAAACAAGAACTTCCCAAACACTTCTGCAACATAGATATTTGGCGTTAACATCCAGGCGATTATTGGTGTGTAACGATATGTTGCTCTCTCATAAGGAGACGATCCCTGAAATAAGAGATGAGGAACTATTACTAGCATTATACATACAGTATCATAACCCACAATGGAGCATGTTTCAGTTAAAGAGGAACCAAATTCATATGAAGGAAAAGTTAAACTTATTATGATCTTGTTGTATGTCCAATAAGTTCTAACTATACCTGTTAGTACTTGGTTTTCAAAGCTGTTCATAGACCTAGGTCACTTGGCTTTCAAATACACACAGCGTTTGCTGTTTAACAGAGGTCTGTAGGATCTTCAATAAGATTATCATAGACGCTTTGGGGGATATTTATCAGGGAACCACACCAGAGGACTGGCGTAGGAGCCCAGAAATAATCACAATTGGTACTGAACAGCCAGCAACTGTGATTATTATCCACTGGGGAGTGGGCCAGGAGAATTAGGAGGCCTAAGCCTCTTGATATATCTGGGGGTGATTCAAGGGTGATGCTCTTTTTTTAAAGAAAATCTACCATCAAAATCAAGCATGGATAGTGACACTCACACATAGATCCAGGCACTGTGACTGAGGTAATCTTCCATGGCCTCCTTCCTTCTAAAATTCACTTTTAAAATTATTAGGCAGAAGGGTTGTTGGGGTATTTCCCTCCGTGCCAGGGCAGCCATCAGGAAATTCGGGGCCCCATACAGCAAAAGTGTCTGGGCCCCAACACACCCCAAAACCGAACAAGCCTCCTGCCCCCCGCAGTGACCTTTCACAAACAGGGTTTGAGGCCTGTTGCTACGACAAGGCACACTCTTCTGGTAGATTGCCAATAGGAGTCATACTTTTGGTCAAGTATATTTATTATAGTGCAAATATGGCATCAAAAACTAAAGCATGGTGAACAGTAAACATATAAAAGTGTTTAACAGACAACATATAACAAATATAACAAATGTGTACTGCGGCTGTAGCTCCATGTATGGCTGTGTACTGCTGCTGTAGCACCATGTATGGTTGTGTACTGCCCCTGTAGCTCCATGTATGGCTGTGTACTGCCGCTGTATAAAGACTATATACTATAGAGACAGGGCCTCCCCCCCCACCCCAGGATAGAAATAGGGCCTCATCCCCCACCCCAGGATAGAAAAAGGGCCTCATCCCCCACCCCCACGATAGAAAAAGGGCCTCATCCCCCACCCCAGGATAGAAAAAGGGCCTCATCCCCCACCCCAGGATAGAAATAGGGCCTCATCCCCCACCCCAGGATAGAAATAGGGCCTCATCCCCCACCCCAGGATAGAAATAGGGCCTCATCCCCCACCCCAGGATAGAAATAGGGCCTCATCCCCCACCCCAGGATAGAAAAAGGGCCTCATCCCCCACCCCAGGATAGAAATAGGGCCTCATCCCCCACCCCAGGATAGAAATAGGGCCTCATCCCCCACCCCAGGATAGAAATAGGGCCTCATCCCCCACCCCAGGATAGAAATAGGGCCTCATCCCCCACCCCAGGATAGAAATAGGGCCTCATCCCCCACCCTAGGATAGAAATAGGGCCCCCCCCCCCACCCCAGGATAGAAATAGGGCCCCCCCCCCCACCCCAGGATAGAAATAGGGCCTCATCCCCCACCCCAGGATAGAAAAAGGGCCTCATCCCCCACCCCCACGATAGAAAAAGGGCCTCATCCCCCACCCCAGGATAGAAAAAGGGCCTCATCCCCCACCCCAGGATAGAAATAGGGCCTCATCCCCCACCCCAGGATAGAAATAGGGCCTCATCCCCCACCCCAGGATAGAAATAGGGCCTCATCCCCCACCCCAGGATAGAAATAGGGCCTCATCCCCCACCCCAGGATAGAAATAGGGCCTCATCCCCCACCCCAGGATAGAAAAAGGGCCTCATCCCCCACCCCAGGATAGAAATAGGGCCTCATCCCCCACCCCAGGATAGAAATAGGGCCTCATCCCCCACCCCAGGATAGAAATAGGGCCTCATCCCCCACCCCAGGATAGAAAAAGGGCCTCATCCCCCACCCCCACGATAGAAAAAGGGCCTCATCCCCCACCCCAGGATAGAAAAAGGGCCTCATCCCCCACCCCAGGATAGAAATAGGGCCTCATCCCCCACCCCAGGATAGAAATAGGGCCTCATCCCCCACCCCAGGATAGAAATAGGGCCTCATCCCCCACCCCAGGATAGAAATAGGGCCTCACCCCCCACCCCAGGATAGAAATAGGGCCTCCCTCACCCCCCACCCCAGGATAGAAATAGGGCCTCCCTCACCCCCCACCCCAGGATAGAAATAGGGCCTCCCTCACCCCCCACCCCAGGATAGAAATAGGGCCTACCCCCACCCCAGTACCGACCGACAGACATACACACACACACAGAGGACCTTACCGTGTTCAGCAGCCGCGGGAACGCGCCATCTCAGGTGCAGGCGAGCACAGGAGCAGGAAGCAGGCATCGGGCGCCGGGACCACGCGGCCACCGCCGGGAGCTCCGGGGCCGTGCAGGGGTGAGAGCGCCGGGGCCGCGCAGGGGTGAGAGCGCCGGGGCCGCGCAGGGGTGAGAGCGCCGGGGCCGCGCAGAGGTGAGAGCTCCGGGGGCCGCGCCGTCATGGGAGAGTTGGGAACTCGACCGCATCGGAGCACCGGGACTCGGCACGCGTCAGGGCCCACCGGAGGATTCTCCGGTACTCCGGTGGGCCAGTCCGACGCTGTGTGCAGCACAGACCGCTCCAGGTTTTAGTGGGCCCCTGGGCGACAGAGCCCTAGTGGGCCCCTTTATGGGCCCCCCTTCAGTAGTCACACTGCCCCCCTCCCCCGCGTGGACACATCCCCCCTCCTGTATACACACTGCCCCCATCCTCCTGTATACACACAGCCCCCCCTGTATACACTCTGCCACCCTCTCCCCCTGTATACAGACTGCCCCCTCTCACCCTGTATACACACTGCCCCCTCCTCCTGTATACACACTGCCCCCCCCCCTGTATACACTCTGCCACCCTCTCCCCCTGTATACACTCTGCCACCCTCTCCCCCTGTATACACACTGCCCCCTCTCCCCCTGTATACATACTGCCCCCTCTCCCCCTGTATACACACTGCCCCCCTCCTCCTGTATACACACTGCCCCCCTGTATACACACTGCCCCCCTCTTCCTGTATATTCCCTGGCCCCTGTAAGTCTCCCACTCACCTCACTGATGCAGGTCTCTCTGTGTTGTCACTGCTCTCCCCGGCAGGTCATGTGACCATGACGTCATCGCAGGTCCTTCAGTCTCCTATGCAGCAGCTCCTGCCGGGGAAAGCAGTGAGTGACTGCAAATGCTCTCATAGCGATCTGTCCAGAAGACACAGATCGCTATGAGAGACACCCGACACTGCTACAATTGATCTGGGGGCCCGAGTGGGCCCCTCCAGTACCCCGGGGCCCCGGCACTAGTGTCTTAGAGTCCGGGCCCCATAGGGCAGTACCAGTTGTACTGCCCTATCGGCGGCCCTGCTCCGTGCTGTAGCTTCACAGGGTTTAACCGGTTAAGGACCGGGCTCTTTCCTGCTTTTTCATGTCCATTTTTCACTCCCCACCTTCAAAAATCTATAACTTTTTTATTTTTACACGTAAAGACCTGTGTGACGGCTTGTTTTCTGCGTAACAAATAGCACCTCATATTGATGGTATTAAATATTCCATGCCATGTACTCGGAAGCGGGCAAAAAATTCCAAATGCAGTGAAAATGGTGCAAAAGCGCATTTGCGCCATTTTCTTGTGGGCTTGGATATTACGTCTTTCACTGAGCACCCCAAATGACATGTCTACTTTATTCTTTGGGTCGGTACGGGGATACCAAATTTGTATAGGTTTTATAATGTATTCATACATTTACAAAAATTTAAACCTCCTGTACAAATTTTTATTTTTATTTTGCCAACTTCTGGCGCTAATAACTTTTTTATACTTTGGTGTACGGAGCTGTGTGTGGTGTCATTTTTTGCGAAATTTGATAAAATTTTCTATGATATCATTTTTAGGACTGTACGACCTTTTGATCACTTTTTATAGATTTTTTTTATATTTTTCTAAATGGCAAAAAAGACTTTGGGCGCTATTTTCCGTTACGGGGTTAAACGCATTGAAAAACCGTTATCATATTTTGGACGCGTCGATACCTAATGTGTTTATGATTTTTACTGTTTATTTATATTTATGTCAGTTCTAGGGAAAGGGGGGTGATTTGAAATTTTAGGTTTTTTAATTATAATTTTTTTTTAAACTTTTTTTAGTTTTTATTTTTACTATTTTTCAGACTCCCTAGGGTACTTTAACCCTAGATTGCCTGATCGATCCTATCATATACTGCCATACTACAGTATGGCAGTATATGGGGATTTTCCTCCTCATTCATTACAATGTGCTATCAGCACATGGTAATGAAGGGGTTAAAACAAAATAGCGAAATACCATGGAGACGGATCGCCGCTTCCCCGATGACGTCTCGGGGAGCGGCGATCCCAAGTGAGATGGCGGCGCCCGTGCGTCGCTATTTTTTTGAGGCTGCCGGCAGCTTTGCCAGCAGCCATCGCAGTGATAACACCCGCGATCAGTGCTATCGGTGTTACCGGTAAGCCTTTGCTGCAATATGCAGCAAAGACTTACTGGCTATGGAGAGGACTCAGCCCGTGAATACATGGCTGGCGGTCGCGAACTGGTTAAAGAGGACCTTTCACTACCTCACTTATAAGGGGATTAGCTACATAGATTCACTGACACTTTGAATTTTCCTTCTAGCCCCCACAGTTGCGGAGTTATTAGTCCCGGGATTTGACCATGATAATCTGTGTTTAGTCGGAGAGGAGGAGCTGGAACTGGGGGCGTATGTTATGCTAATCTTCTCTCATACTGTTAGTAGTGAGCTGTAATTTCTCTATGTGCATCTAAAGGCTATGTTCACACAAATCCTAATATTCTGTTGACATTGCTTTTACAAAAATGCAATGTTACAGGCATTGTAAACACGCGAGTGCAAACAAGACATCAGCGCATGCACCACAAAAGCATAAGTGCAATGCAAACAAACGCAAACGGCATGTAAGTGTAGAGGCAAATGTGATGGCACGGAACTGTAAATACGCAGTAAACGCAAGTGTGGTTCATGTAAGCATAAACACAGGTCAAACGCGACAAACGGAAATGCCATGTAAACATAAAAATCCTAAACGTGACGCAAAGGCAAATTCCACGTAAGCTTAAACAAAAAGCAAATGCAACATAAACGGAAACATGACAAATGCCGCATAAGCGTAAAGCAAATGCTGCGTAAACGTAACGCAAACGCCACTTAAGCATAGCACAAACGCCACATAAGCGTAAGGGTGCTGGCAGACATGCCGTCTTGGCTGCGTTTGCAAACGCAAACCAAGCCGCACCCACCAGGACAGCCTGCAGCCCTATTGGATTGGCGTTTTTATGGAAGCGCCTGTGATCGGGAACAAGCCGACAGTGTTTTGCGTTAATTTAATGCAAAACACCGGCGTCTCGTTCCCGAATGCAGCCAAGACGGTACGTCTGCCATCACCCTAAATGTGACGCATACAGCATGTGAGCATGAAGCAAACGCTGTGTAAACGTAACGCAAATGCAGCTTAAGTTTGAAGCAAACGGCGCATAAGCGTAAATGTGACACAAATGCTGTGTAAGCGTAAACATGACGCACACATTGTGGAAATGTTAACATTAGCGTAAACTAGACACAAACTGTACATAAGTGTGACGCAAATGAAGCGCGTGATCCATATAGCGCATAAGCGTAAATGAGCCGCAAACACAGCATAAGCATAAACGTGACGCATTCACAGTGAAAGAGTGACGCAAACAGTTCATAAGAGTAAATGTGAAGCAAAGGGGAATGTGTGTGAACACATCCTTTAGATCAGTGGTTCTCAACCTTTCTAATGCTGTGACCCCACAATACAGTTCCTCATGCTGTGGTGACCCCAAACCATGCAACTCGCAGTAAAAACACAATAAAATTGCGTCTCCGATGGCTTTAGCCGACCCCCGGTTTTGGTCGTTCGACCCCCGCTGGGGTCCTGACCCACAGGTTGAGAAGCACTGCTTTAGATGAACATAGAAAAAAAAATCACAGCTCAATATTCATAATAGCTTCTCTGACATTGCCTGCCACTGATTGGACAATATGAGAGAAGATTAGCATAGCACACGCCTCCAGCTACTCCTCTCTGACCAAACACAGATTATTATGGTCAGAAACTGGGAAGACTGTGCAGGAGCACTTTCCCCCCCACCCACAGTGTGAGATTACATCAGACAGAAGGAGGGGGAAGTCCTGAAGCAGGGGAAAACAGTGTAACAGCCTATGAAGCTACAACAAGGAGAGGTTCTTTAGCATCATTTTAAAAGTTGATTTATGAAGGAAGGAGGTAATGGATAACAAATATAAAATTACCACAGTGACGGTGCCTGGATCTATCAGTAAAGGTACCAGGCTTATAGTGCCTCAGTTTGATGGTAGATTTTCTTTAAGTATACTGCACAGAACACCTCCAGGGAAAGATGTAAGTACAAGATGGTTAGAGATTAACATAAAAAAACCCTGAAGGTCTTCTGATTAACAAACCTTTTTATTAATGTATATCTCTTCCTGCTCTATAACATGCTGCCTGTAGGGGATTCTTCAGACAATGGGGTCATTTATCACTTTTTCCATATTGTGCATTTTCCTGAAGTCTTTTCTTTGCTTTTTGCACCCTATTTGTCTTTTTTTCTTAAATGCTTTTACAATTGTGCTTTTATAGGCACAGTCATGACTGCGTTTTTGCACCCTCTCTATAAAGGTGCATATGCCGAATGGAATCCATTAAGGTCCCACAATTATCGCATCCCCAGGGTTGTTTGCAGAGCAAATTTGCAGGAGAAGCCAACACTCACAATTGGCATGCTCAGCTGCTGCGTTTCTCGGGCGATCAGCCCGCCCCATGTGCGCTAGCAGCGCATTACGGACGCGATGCTAGCGGAACGTGTGAACGCGCCCTCAGGAATGTATGAAGAAGGATTAACCCCTTAAGGATGCAGCCATTTTGTAGCTTAAGGCTTAACCCGATTTTTTGGATTCCGACCTGCGTCGCTTTATATGGTTATAACTTTGAGCACTGTTACTTATCAAAGCGATTCTGAGATTGTTTTTTCCCCCACATGTTGTACTTAATTTTAGTGGTAAATTTTGGCTGATAAGTTTTGCGTTTATTTTCCAAAAAAGAAAAAATGATGAATTTTTTTGAAAAATTTGCCATTTTCGTAATTCTAAATCATTGCGTTTTCAGGCAGATAGATTTACCACCTAAATAAGTTGCTGAATAACATTTCCCATATGTCTACTTTACATTTTCATCATTTTTGAAATGTCTGGATAATTTATTTTGATGTCACGCGGCTTACAAATCGAATAGCGATTTTCCGGATTTTCAGAATTGACTATTTTGGGGATAAATACAGTTTTGAATGAAATTAAACATATTTAGCATCAAAACCCCCTATATAACCAACCAATTTTCTGCACCCCTCAAACTATCAGAAACAGCTTTTACGAAGATTGTTAACCCCTTGAGATCTTCATAGTAATTGAATCAAAATGGTGGTGAAATTTAGAATGGTCCAATTGTGTCGGTTATACGTTCAATTAGCCCTAAAATTTACACATTTCCAAAAGATAAAAAGAGAAAACCCACCATACAATTTGTTCTATAATTTCTCCCGAGTACAGAGACCCCCCCACATGTGGACATTACTTGTGTTATGGGGGCACAGCGAGGCGCAGAAGGGAAGGAGCACCCTGCAGCTGCCAGGATTTTAGTTTCCTCATTGGCCCCTTTTGTAGGCTATAAAATTTTACCTTTTGCGTTATTTTTTTTTTTTTTATAATTCCGTTTATTGAGGACAGACAGCAAACAGATCATTACATAGGATGGCAGCATTGTACATGTCAATAAAGAAGACCAGCACATGAAAGTCACGTAAGCTTAACAATAAATTTTACAAACATAACCAATCCGCTTGTCTGTCATTTTGTTTAGAAAGTTAAAACAAGCTGTCCCAGATGGTCTCCGGGAGAGCAGCAACAGGGTGTAAGAAAAATAGGGGGCAAACTAGGGGGTGTTGGGGCCTTTAAGCAGGATATAAGAATTAGAGGGAAGGAAGAAAAGGAGGGGGAGGATAAGGGAGGGAAGGGAGAGGGGAGAGACAGGGGCATGGCCCGTCCAGGAGGGGTACGTTACCTTCAAGGTTTCACAGTAGCTCCCTATATTCAGGAGACTGTTGGAATTGAATCCAAGGCAGCCATGTCTTATGGAATCTTTCATATGTACCATGGACAGAGGAGGTCAAGTTTTCCATGTACATAAGGTCGTTAACTTTGGTCACCCACATAGCCATTGTCGGTGGTGCCGTCTGTTTCCATAGTAGTGGAATGCAGGCCCTCGCAGCAATGATAAGGAATCGGACTAGGGACTTTTTGTATCGGTGTGAAGACATCTCGCAGTGATGGAGAAGGAAGAGAGAGGGCTCTAGAACAATCGTCTCTCCGCATAGCGTATTCATTACTCGCCCCAAATCTCTCCAAAACGTGGAGAGTTTTCTGCAAGACCAGAAGGTGTGAAGGAAGGAGCCTTTTTCTTCGCCACATCTCCAGCACGTATCAGGGACCTGTGGGAAAATTGTGTGTAATCTGGTAGGAACTCTATACCACCGTGTAGCCCGCTTCTTGATATCGAGAGCTGATAGTCGTGTGATGGCAGAGCTCAAAAATCCTGTCCTTTTGTTCCGGAGTCAATGAGATGTTTAAATCGTCCTCCCATTGTCTGAGGTACAAAGGACCTGGATCATTTGGGGCCTTTTGCGTTATTGGGGCCATGTGATGGCATTTTTTTTGCGGGATGAGATGCTTTTTCCAGTGTTACCATTTTGGGGTTGGTATCCCCTACTGTTGAAAATTTAGGAACTTTTTTTTGAAGGCAGGAGTAGAAAAGCATCAATTCTGTACTGGATTTTTTACTTTTTTTTTTTTTTTTTTTTGGTGTTCAAATAATCATGTTATCTTTATTTTACGGGTCGATACGATTACGGGGATACCAGACATGAATAAATTTGTCAAATAAAACCCTAATGTGGGGAAAAATCTATCATTTTTGTATTGCCTTCTTCCAAGTGGCATAATATTTTTACTTTTTTGGCTACGGAGCTGGTTGATGGCTTGTCTTTTGCAGGACATGTTGTACTTTGCACCACTATCATTCTGGAGTACATATGTTTTTTTGATCACTTTTTATAGCATTTTTTGTGGGATTGAATAGGTAAAAATCATAATTTTTGGAGGGTTTATAACAGTTTTTTTTTTACGGCGTTCATCGTACGGGTTCAATAATGATTTACTTTATGAGTTGTTACGGACGCGGTGATACTATATATGTGGGGTTTGTGTTATGATTTAGACTTTTTTTTATATGTTTTGGGGCTTTTTGGCATTTCTATTGATTTCTTTCTTTATTTTTTATTGAATAACTTTTTTTTTTTTTACTTTTTCCAGCATGGGACATGAACAAGCAATCATCTGACTGACTGATAGCCGATGCCGGTTCGGCTCAGATTTTGAGCTGAACCAGCATCGGCTCAGCGTCCGATATTGGACACTGAGCATCAACAGGTTAAAGGGGTATTTCCATATTATTATTTGAATAACGAAAAGTTATACAATTTTCCAATATACATTGCATCAAATCCTCACAATTTTCTAGCTCTCTGCTTGCTGTCATTGTTTACTTCCAGTGGACAAAAATCTGGCCATGGTCACACAGGTGCATGGCTTATTATAGATTTGTGTCTACAGGAAGTAAACACAGAAGCTTCTATAGCAGGACAGCAAGCAGAGATCCTGAAAACCATGAGGAATTGATACAGAAAGTATGTTGGAAAATACCAGTTTCAGGGCACTGTCCCACGTTGCGTTTTGGCTGTGTTTACAAACGCAGACCAAAGTGCACCCACCGGGGCAGGTCGCGGTTCAATCACATCAGTGTTTCTATGGAAACGCCTGCGATCGGGAACGAACCGCCCGTGTTTTGCATTAAAGTAACACAAAACTTGCTTGTTTAAGCATGGTCTCCTTTGGTGTGAATTAGTGCCCATAAAAGGGGCAGATACGGTGCATACATCTGGAAAAGCACAAAAGACAGAGTGAAGTCAGCGAATAAAAAAGGGCGCAAAAAAGGAATTACACATGAAAAAGACGCAAAAAAAAAAAGAATTGATGAATGAGGCCCAATGTGTGTACTACGTGCTGCCATCCAAAAGGGAATACAGTGTAATGTATGAGATGTATCAAAACCTTTTCACACTATGAGGAAAAAATCTGCTGCAGATTCCTCAGCAGATGATTCACAGCATGCTCACTCCGAGGCTGACGGCACACTTGGCGTTTTTTAAAACGCATCAGTTTTTGACCAGTTTTAATTAAGATAATTGGTAAAACCTTTCAAAGACGGATGCATTTTCAAAAAAACGCAAGCGTTTTTCAATGGACTGTTTAAAAACGGGCCAAAAACGGGTTCATGATGCCACACCTGGCGTTTTGAACCTGTTTTTGGGCCATTTCGGGGGCCAGTCTGTCAAAAAACGCATGTGTCAAAAAGCATGCATTTTTGACAGGTTTGACCAATTATCTTAATCCAAACTGGTTGAAAACACATCCGTTTAATGGACTGCTTAACAGCGGCCTAAAAACGCGTTCAAAACGCCACGTGTGCCATCACCCTGAGGGCGCGTTCACACGTTGCGTTTTGACCTGCGTTTTCATTGCGTTAGAAATATACAACAGCTGAGGAGGGGTGATTTGCCTAATTACATCACTGTTAACATTTCAGTTTACAAAACACATCGTAAACGCGACATTAACGCATGTGTTAACAACGCGTTAACGCATGCGTTAACATTGCATTTACAAACGTAAACGGTAATATAATTAGGCAAATCACCTCTCATCAGCTGTTGTATATGCGTTTCAAGCGCAATGAAAACGTGACCAAAACGCAAGGTGTGAACGCGCCCTAAGGGTGGTGACACACATGGCGTTTTTAGTAGTGCGTTTTCAGATCGGAAAAAACGCATGTGTTTGAATTAAGATAATTGGTCAAACCTGTCAAAAACGCATGCGTTTTTTACGATCAGAAAACGCCGTAACTAAAAACAGCCCAAAAACGCCATATGTGTCACCACCCTTAGGGTGATGCCACACGCGGCGTTTTGAAACTGTTTTTGATCCGTTTTTGAGCAGTTCGTTAAAAACTGCATCCCATTTTGATAGGTTTGACCAATTATCTTAATTAATTTTCTAAAAACACATGTGCGGTCGGGCCGAGGACCGCCCCCTGTGCGCTAGCGTCGCGTTATGAACGAACGCCTAGCGGATCGTGTGACCGCGGCCTAAGGGTGCAGTCACACATTGCGTTTTTAACCTGTTTTTGGTCCGTTTTTAAGCAGTCCGTCCAAAAACACACCTGTTTTTGAAAACGCATCCGTTTTTGACCAGTTTTAATTAAGATAATGATTGATTTCTGTTTTGAAGCTCTAAGGAAGGTACAGATGATAGTTCTTACCTGTGTGATATATCGTGCAGCATCTGTGAAGACATGGTAATCAATATCTGTGTATTTCACCAACATTGTGCGGTCTTGGTAAACTCCATAAATTATAAGGATCATTCTAAGAAGAAACGCAACTAAAAACATAAATGGAAGTGAAGATAAAAAGTTGTGAAGTATCTTCCTAAATGCTGTGGTCCCTTCTGTTGCCATGTCAAAGATTGTCTATGATATGTAAAGTAGCAGCTGCACATAGTATTATCACTCAGAATACTTGCTAAGTGATGAGGGAAGAACTCCGGCCGTCTTATTCATGACTTTGTTTGCCTAGAAAAAAAAACAATAACACTTTACTAAACAAAAATAATAATGAATGTTCTCATATCATTGGGATATATTCATGATTGATGATGATTACCGTATATACTCGTGTATAAGCCCAGTTTTTCAGCACAAAAAATGAAAATGAAATGCTGAAAATCCTCAACTCGAGCCCAGTACTAAAAAAAAAAAAACGTACCCTCCAGTGGCCCCGATGCGCAGCGCTGCTCCCCCAATGTCAGCGCGGCTCCTCTTCTGTCTTCCGCGCCTGTCTTCTTTCTTCTGTATCAGGCTGCAGGGCGCGGCCATGTTTCTTCTCAGCCGGCGCATAGTATGACGTCAGCAGCGGCCGCAGTATGCGCCTGCCGTCCAGGATGAAACATGGCCGCGCCCTTCGGCCTGATACAGAAGAAAGCAGACAGGCGCGGAAGACAGAAGAGGAGCCGCGCTGACATTGGGGCTGCCGGTGGGTGAGTATATAAGTTTTTTTTTTTTTTAAATATATATTTATATATACTACAGGGGGCAGGCTGTATACTACACGGGGCTGGCTGCATACGACTGGGGGCAGGTTGTCTGTATACTACTGGGGACAGGCTGGTCTGGCTGTATACTACTGGGGGCATGCTGGGTTGGCTGTATACTACTGGGGGCATGCTGGGTTGGCTGTATACTACTGGGGGCAGGCTGGGCTGGCTGTATACTACTGGGGGCTGGCTATATACTACTGGGAGCTGTCTGGCTATATACTGGGGGGGGGGGGGTCTGTGACCAATTCCGCCCTCGGCTTATACTCGAATCAATAGGTTTTCCCAGTTTTGGTGGTAAAATCAGGGGTCTCGGCTTATACTCAAGTATATATGGTAGTTTCAGAACTTTCTGCAAACCTATCTACATTGTTTTTTTTTTTTTATAACACATTAGCAAAGCAGATCAGAGCCAGGCTATAGGTCTGCTAAGTTCACAGTTTTTTTAAAATTATTTTTAATACAAAAAACATTCTATTGAAAGTTTAAGGCCGGCAGCACATGTGGCGTTTTGAGCCAGTTTTTGGCTGTTTTTAAGCAGCCTGTTAAATGAAAATGACTGGTTTTACCAATTATCTTTATTAAAACGGGTGAAAAACGTAATGCGGTTTTTTTACGGACTGCTTAAAAACGGCTTCAAAACACCATGTGTGCCGCCAGCTTTAGGGCGTGTTCGCACGTTGCGTTTTGGTTGTGTTTTTATTGCGTTTGAAACGCATTACAACAGCTGATGAGAGGTAATTTGCCTAATTACATTACCGTTTATGATTGTTAACGCAATGTTAACGCATGCATTAACAAAACGTATGCGCCAGTGCGTTGTTAACGGGTCTAACTAGCCAAACGCATTTAAAAACACACCTTGTGACTTCACAGACAGGGCACATTACAATGGGGAAGATTAAGAATCCTGCTGCACAAAGATATTGCCTTCAACAACCAATCAGCGTCTAGTTCTGGTTTTCAGGGCGCTCTAAGCAGAGCTTTGATTGGTTGCCTGCACTTTTCACTAGCGGGATTTACATTGGACCCTCAACATATCAGGAAGAGCTAAATCTTCCCTGTACTCTGTACTCACCGCTCATAGCGAACAACCCACACAGGACGTGAACGGGGCTTATCCCGCTGAGGGCAGTGGGGGCGGGTACTACAGGAGGGGGAGCCGGGGCACAGGAGTGGCGGTGACACCTTCCGGGTCGCGGCTGACAGGGACTACACGTACATAGGAAGAGCTAGTGCCTGACAGGGCGAGCACAGTAGCCATGGCTTACCACTACCAGCAACGCGGACAAGACCAGACCTTCTTAATGAACGTCTTCCGCAGGTGAGTGGCGCTGCCCGGCAAGTATGTAACAGTGTGGCAGGCATAGCATGTCAGTGTGTAAGATGCGTGCCAGGCATAGCATGTCAGTGTGTAAGATGCGTGCCAGGCATAGCATGTCAGTGTGTAAGATGCGTGCCAGGCATAGCATGTCAGTGTGTAAGATGCGTGCCAGGCATAGCATGTCAGTGTGTAAGATGCGTGCCAGGCATAGCATGTCAGTGTGTAAGATGCGTGCCAGGCATAGCATGTCAGTGTGTAAGATGCGTGCCAGGCATAGCATGTCAGTGTGTAAGATGCGTGCCAGGCATAGCATGTCAGTGTGTAAGATGCGTGCCAGGCATAGCATGTCAGTGTGTAAGATGCGTGCCAGGCATAGCATGTCAGTGTGTAAGATGCGTGCCAGGCATAGCATGTCAGTGGGTAAGATGCGTGCCAGGCAGAGCATGTCAGTGGGTAAGATGCGTGCCAGGCAGAGCATGTCAGTGGGTAAGATGCGTGCCAGGCAGAGCATGTCAGTGGGTAAGATGCGTGCCAGGCAGAGCATGTCAGTGGGTAAGATGCGTGCCAGGCAGAGCATGTCAGTGGGTAAGATGCGTGCCAGGCAGAGCATGTCAGTGGGTAAGATGCGTGCCAGGCAGAGCATGTCAGTGGGTAAGATGCGTGCCAGGCAGAGCATGTCAGTGGGTAAGATTTTGCTATTAACCTCTTCCTCATAGGAAAGCTTTGTCCAGGGTCCACCTTGTACAGTGGTTGGGCTTAGTATTGCAGCTCACTATTCACTTGTATAGGTCTGAGCATCCAACAGGCCTCTCTACAAATGGATGTAGCATGCCACTGCTCTTTGCAGTTTATGGGACTTCTAGGGCAGCAAAAATTTTCCTCCCTCATGGTATCAGGTTGTTTACTGCATTAATAATAATAATAATCTTTATTTATATAGCTCCAACAAATTCTGCAGCGCTTCACAAATCAATGGTGAAGGCACCATCAATCGCCATATCCAGATCTTTGCATTCTTTAATAAGCATTGTTACACTACTTTTAGCATAGTTGGAGGTTGTATCCAATGTGAATATTTTAATCTCTCTACTGTCAGATGGCCCTTTATTGATCAGGAAGGGTGAAAGGTGGTCTGTAAGAGAGGACAGTGGTTAAACTAAATGTAGCCTCCAGAACACAATGGGCTGCTCTTTGTGTAGGGCTCCTGTAAATCATGATGGACACAGGTATGTTTGGCTTCTTTGCGTGTGTTGTTGATGTAAACAATGAACAAGGTTTCTCTACCAACCACAGTGATTGCTGTCTAATGGTAATGGTCAAGCTAAGAGACAACTATATGCGTACATCCAATTATGTACTAAGGAAGTCAATTATAAAAACAGAGTGACATGTATAAGAAAGAAATACTGAATCTTTATTGAATTGCAGAGATCAGACAATGATAAAAATAATTAAAACGGAAAACAAAGTATATCCAACATTGAGCAGTGTGAACAACTCCCATATGGCCAGGGGGTTCAGGGACTGCGTTTATCTGCGCACTGCTTGAGATTCGGTACACTTTGTTTTTATCATGGTCATTCAGTGTTTTTTGGTTTACTTCTTTGGTGCCTAATAGCCTCAGGGTCACACTAGGATTGTGTTGGCTAGTTTATTGGATATGTATTTCTATTTTAGAATAACACTTTATCCCACCAGGGAAATTATTTTGTAGAGTACAGCACCTTTCATATTACAATTCATATGCGATACAATACATCAATAAACATTCAGAAAAATATGGGATTTGGGAATAGGTCATGTGAAAAAAAGTGAATTAGTCTCACCGGTAATTCTGTTTCCATAAGTCCACCATGACGGCACCTGGAGGTTGCACCTTGACCTTTGGTAGGGACAGGATGTTGCGAAAGTTATAAGGCCCCTCCTCTGCCGCTGTTCCCCAGTGTCTTCCAAATAACCACCGGAGGTTCTGGTAGAGCGCTAGAAGATATTAGCCAGACATCATTAATAACACAGGGCAGGGTATATATAGCCGTCATGGTGGACTTATGGAAACAGAATTACCGGTGAGACTAATTCACTTTTTCCATAGCGTCCCCCATGACGGCACCTGGAGACTTACCAGATAAATAGACTAGGGAGGGACCACGGCCTGGAGAACTTTCCGTCCAAAGCTCAAGTCATGGCTAGAGGGTAGATCCAGGCGGTAGTGTTTTGGGAATGTCGATGTACTTGACCACGTAGCTGCCTTGCAGATCTGGGAGATAGATGCTCCCCGTTTCTCTGCCCAGGAAGTAGACATAGCTCTAGTAGAATGGGCTGTTATGCTTTCTGAAAGACTCACATCTTGCAGCTGGTAGGATTTAGAGATAGTCTGTTTTATCCACCTAGCAATGGTGGAACTTGATGATTTCTCTCCTTTATTTTTTCCCCCAAACTGAATAAATAGGTTTCTGCACTTTCTGAAAGACTTGGTTCTGTCTAGATAAATTATGACAGCTCTTCTGACATCAAGAGTATGCCAGAGTGCTTCCTTCTCATTCCTTGGGTTGTTACAGAAGGATGGTAAAACGATTTCCTGATTTCTATGGAAGTCTGAGACTACCTTTGGAAGAAAAGACGTATCTAATTTCAGTACTATTTTGTCTTCCGAGATGATCAGGAAGGGTTCTTTGGAGGATAGGGCCTGAAGTTCTCCAATTCTCCTGGCGGATGTTATGGCCACAAGGAAGGAAGTTTTGAGGGATAGGTCTTTCAGGCTGCATTCCGAGAGTGGTTCGAACGGAGGCTTCATAAGGGAGTTTAGGACTAGTGATAAGTTCCACTTAGGAATATCGGATCTGATTGTAGGTCGCAGTCTTAAGACTGCTTTCATGAACATCTTCACCCACTTGTGCTCTGCTAAGGGGAAGTCAAAACAGGCGCTTAGGGCCGATATTTGGACCTTAAGGGTGTTAGGTCTTAACCCTTTAGAAAACCCATCCTGTAAAAAATCAAGAATTTTAGCGATATTTGGTTTGCCTGGAATCGGGGGAAGGTCCTCGCACCAAGATATATACTTTTTCCAGATTTTGTAGTATATTTTGTTGGTGATTGGTTTTCTGCTTGCTATTAGGGTCTGTATGACCTGGTGAGAGATTCCTTTAGCTAGGAGCAATTCCCTTTCAGGAGCCAGGCCGCTAGGTTCAGAAACTTCGGGTCTGGGTAAAGAAGAGGGCCCTGGTGTAGCAGATCCCTTCTGCAGGGAAGGAAGATGGGTCCTGAGATTGCTAATTTTAAGAGTAGTGGAAACCATGTTTTTTTCGGCCAGAATGGTGCTACTAGGATCACTGTCGTCTGACTTGATTGAATTTTTTGTAGGATTCTGGAGATTAGAGGAAATGGAGGGAAAGCATATGCTAGATCTGTCTTCCATGACTGGCTTAAGGCATCCAGTCCTAGAGGGTTGTCCTTGGGTGAAATGGAAAAAAATACCTCTATTTGAGTATTCTTTTTTGAAGCGAACAGATCTATTGACGGAGAGCCCCATTTCTGGGTTAGGGAAAGGAAGACTTCCCTGTTCAGGGACCACTCGTGTGGGTCCATCTTTTCTCTGCTCAAGAAGTCCGCCGACTGATTTTCTGACCCTTTTAGGAACACCGCTGTTAAGGAGTTTAGGTGATTCTCTGCCCAGGCAAAAATCTTCTTGGTGACCTCCATCAGGTCCGAGGATCTTGTGCCCCCTTGACGGCGAAGATAGGCCACTGTAGTCACGTTGTCTGACAGGATCCTGATATTTTTTACCTGGGTCTTGGGTAGCCTTTTTAGTGTTTCCCACACTGCCGATAATTCCCTTAGATTTGAAGATTGTCTTCTCATCCAAGGGGACCATGACCCCTGAAGGTAACGGTCTGGTAGAACGGCTCCCCATCCTGAGGAACTGGCGTCTTTTTGGATGACCAGGACTGGAGTCGGGTTCCATGGTATTCCCTTTCCTAGATGATGCTGGTGTTTCCACCAGTTTAGAGAATTTTTGACTTCCAGAGGAATGACCTTCTTGAAGTCTAAATGTTCCAAGTTCTTGTCCCAGATTTTTAATGTCCACGCCTGTAGTGTTCTTACATGGAACTGGCTCCATGATACACAGTTTAGGCAAGCTGTTAAGTGACCTAGTAGTCTCATGGCTGATCGGATACTGCATGACTTTTTCCTTTGGAATTTGTCTATGAAAGAGGTAAGGGATTCTCTCTTGTCCTGTGGGAGAAAAGAAGCTTGGCGCCTGGAATCTAACGTCACCCCTAAGAATCTTATCTCCCTCTGGGGGTCTAGATGAGACTTTTGGAGATTTATAATCCAGCCCAGATTTTCCAGGGTTCGGATTGTCCGCTCTCTGTGGTTGAGAAGAGTCAGGGTCGAGTCTGCCACTATGAGGAGGTCGTCCAGATATGGAATAATGGAGATACCTTCTTTCCTCAAGAATGCCGTCACTTCTGCCATGATCTTCGTGAAGATTCTTGGGGCTGATGAAATTCCGAAGGGCAAGGCTCTGAACTGAAAGTGGCAGACTTTCCCTTGTGGCGATTCTACCGCGAATCTTAGGAATTTCTGATGATTTTTGTGTATGGGGACATGATAGTAGGCGTCCTTTAGGTCGATGGTGCACATTTGTGCGCCTGGAGGAATTAGTGGGGTGGCTGTCTTCACCGATTCCATCTTGAAATATTTGTATCTTATGTTCTTGTTTAGCCGTCTGAGATTTATGATAAGTCGAAGGGTCTCATTTGGCTTTTTCACAAGAAATAAGGGGGAGTAGAAGCCCTTCTTTTCTTCTTCTTTGGGAACTGTAACAATTACCTTCATTGTTAATAGTTCTTGAAGATTCTTCCATAACTGTGTTGTCATTCTCCGAGATGTTAGGTTGGAGACAAGAAATTTTTGTTGTGGAGGGGAGCTGAATTCTATCTGGTAACCTGATTTGATGATACTCAGGATCCACTTGTTTGATGTGATCGTCTTCCATCTGTGGAGGAAGAAAAGAAGACGCCCCCCTACCTGGTAGTCACTGTTTTTTTGATTGATGTGGAAGGTTGGAGAATAGATATCCTCGACCTCTTCCACCTTTGTTGAAGGGCCAGCGGCCCTGTTTTCCTCTGCCTCTGGAGTCTTTAGGATCCCTGGGATTCCGAAAGGAAAAGTTTTTCTGAGGTTTTTTAATTTCCGGGAACCCTTTCTTTTTATCAGAGGCTTTTTCCAGAAGAGTATCTAGTTCAGCGCCGAACATGAAGTCTCCTGTGAATGGGATGTTGCAGAGCTTCGTCTTGGACTTCACATCCCCACCCCACTGTCTAAGCCAAATAGCTCTGCGGACCGAATTAGATAACGCCCCTTCTTTTGCTGACAGTCTGATGTTTTCTGCTGAAGCATCAGCAAGAAATCCTGTCGCTGAACGCAGCAGCGGTATCGTCTGTAGAAGGAGATTCCTGTCCGCATCTGTTTTAAGGTGGTCTTCTAATTCTCCCAACCAAAAAAACAGAGTTCTTGCTACCGAAGTAGCGGCTATGTTAGACTTGAGGCTAAGCATAGAAGATTCCCAGACTCTACGGAGTAGGCTATCAGCCTTCCTGTCCATGGGGTCTCTTAATTGGGAAGAGTCCTCAAAAGGCAGGTCCGTTTTTTTCACCACCTTAGACACTTGGATGTCTACCTTGGGGGGGCTGTCCCAGGTTTCTGTCTCTTTGGGGTCAAAGAGTAACCTGTTTCTGAATTCTTTAGTGATGTTTGCCCGCCCCTCAGGATTCTTCCATTCTTCTTGGATGATATCCTTTAGGGTTTGATTTATGGGAAAAACCCTTTTCCTTTTGGATTTTAACCCTCCAAAAAGTTCATCTTGAATGGATTTAGGCTCCACCACCTCTTCCACATTAAGCGTATTGCGTACGGCTTTAAGGAGGTTATCCAGTTCATCATTAGAAAAGAGGTATTTTGAGGTTCCTTTGTCCTCAGATACCAAGGAGACGTCCTCAAGCGAGTCCTTCCAAGAATAGGTAGGAGCCGCCGAGTGTTTATCATAGTCAGAATCAGTATCTAGAGATCTAAGTCTTTTAGAAGCTGGCTCTGGATATAAATCCGGATCCTGGTCTGGTTCAGGTTCAGGATTTGGCTCAGGACCTAGTCCCGGTACTGGTCGGTTTAAATTAGTAAACATCATAAGGGAGGATTGGAATTCCTCCCGCATGGCCGCTTTAAGCTCATTTAACATTGACTCCTTTTCTTGTTGTAAAGCCCTGGCTAGACATTCAGAGCATAGCGATTTTGGATAAAAATCTGATAATCTTATGTTACAAGAAAGGCATCTTTTTGATTTAGTAACACATTTTCCTTTTTTGGGGTCCTTGTCTTTTCTCTCCTTGTCCTTAGGTCTTGAAGGGTCGTCCTAGGACAAGGAGACAGACTATATTAAAATCCACAAAATAGTGCACAACAATATTTTACCCCTTTAAGAAAAGTTTTTTTGGTTGTACTCACGGTACCCGGGACAATGGGGGAAGAACCAAGGTCGTCTGCCATAGTAAAGGATATTTCCACAGCTTCAGTAGTGAACTCGTTGGTGGTATAGAGGCTGACACTAAGCAGGAAGCATTTTTAAGCTTCCCGCCACCCCCTAAGCCAATCAGATGGCTTCTCTAGCGATCACGTGGCCCGAACCCGGAAGTCAAGCGTACTGCGCATGCGCGAACCGGCCGGCGATACACGGCCGTCGCGCAGCACGCGCCGGCGTTCTGGGGGGAATAGCTGTGGGAGGTAGCGCCCGGAGGCCGGGAGGCACCTTCATCCAGGGTCCGGAGACCCGTACCCCCCTCGGCTTTGGCTCTGGGCTGCAGGAGGAGGGGGGTCAGGACCGCGTCCTGCAGGACATCAGGCCAGGAAGGGAGGTAAGACCCCCGCTCGCGACCAGTCCTGGGGGGTTCCAATTCCATCTCCCCCCCCCCCCCCCCAAGGGGAGAGACGAGGTCTCGCAACCCTGACCCTTGGTAGGTACAGGAATACACTGGGGAACAGCGGCAGAGGAGGGGCCTTATAACTTTCGCAACATCCTGTCCCTACCAAAGGTCAAGGTGCAACCTCCAGGTGCCGTCATGGGGGACGCTATGGAAATAGCATTTACCTGTCAGACTTAAAGGCAGTCCCCGGGTTAAGTTCAATAGAGGTTCCGCAGGTTCATTCTTAAATTGAATTTGTATGTAAATCGTAACTGTATATTTTATCATTGTAATCCCAGACAAAATTGTTTCTGGTCTCTGTGACAGTTGGATTTTAAAAACGTTGGGTTGTCATAAGAACCAGGATTAACAATAAAGCTTCATTACAGACACCTGTGATAACTGTTATAGCTGTTTATTGTAGCCTAGGGCTAAAGTACAAAAAATTGCCAACATCCAGAGGTCCGTTTGTAACTAGGGGTCATCTGTAAGTCAAGTGTTCTTAAGTAGGGACACATTTACTAAAAAAAACAGTGCAAACTGCACTATATGCTTATGTAATGTGAAGAGGGCGCTAGATTCAGGATTTGTGGCACATGTTTTTCATGAATCTGGTGCTCCCTGCACTGCTCTGACAGAGTGCAACACTTTTTTTTTTTTTGGGGGGGGGGGGGGCACCTTTAACCACTTAACGACCTGGCCCTTTTTTGTTTTTACTCCTCACCTTCAAAAATCTATAACATTTTTATTTTTACATGTAAAGAGCTGTGTGATGGCTTGTTTTCTGCGTAACAAATTGCACTTCATAGTGACAGTATTTAATATTCCATGCCATATACTGGGAAGCGGGAAAAAAATTCCAAATAGAGTGAAAATGGTGGAAAAACGCATTTGCACGTTTTCTTGTGGGATTGGATTTTACGGTTTTCCCTGTGTGCCCCAAATGACATGTCTACTTTATTGTTTGGGTCGGTGCAATCACGGGGGTAAAACACTTTTCTATAGGTTTTATCATGTTTTCAAACCTTTATAAAAATTTTAAACCTCCTGTACTTTATACTTTGGTGTATGGAGCTGTGCATGGTGTAATTTTTTTTTTTTTTGTGACTTTTGATGACAAAGTGTGAAAACTTCGGGCGCTATATTTTGTTACGGGGTTAAACGTAGTGAACAACCATTGTATTTTGATCTGGCATTTTCGGATGTGGCAATACTTAAAGTGTTTATGATTTTTACTGTTTATTTATATCCGTTCTAGGGAAAGGGGAGTGATTTGAATTTTTATGTTATTTTACTATTTTTCAGACCCCCTAGGGTCCTCTAACCCACAGTATGGCAGTATATGGGGATTTTTCTCCTCATTCAATACAATGTGCAAATCGCACATTTTAATGAAAGGGTTAAAACAGACTGTCACGGCAACCGATCGCCGCTTCCCTATGACGTCACTAGGAGTGACAATCATGACAAAGATGCCGTCGACAGGAAACACCCGTGATCGCTGCTAGCAATATGCAGCAAAGACTTACTGGCTATGATGAGGGCTCAGCCCATGAGCCCTCTCCATGCACCCGCACCTGATGTGTGCCATACTATTAACCCCTTAATGACCGCCCTATCGGGTTTTTACGGCGGTCATTAAGGGTACTTCTTCTGATGCGACGCCTTTCTACGGCGGCGCATCAGAAGAAGTTTTCAGGACACCGGGTCTCGCTGGTGCCGGTGTCGGGCTGTGATATCACAGCCCAGACCCGGCACTAACACCCGGGATCGGAAAAACTCCGATCCCGGGTGTTTAACCCCTTGCACGCCGCGGTCAAGCATGACCGCGGCGTGCAAGTGTGTCCCCCGTGGATCGGACCCCCCCGGTGTGCTTACCGGGGGATCCGATCCCTGCTGCCGCTGCCCCGGGTTCCGACGAGTGACCCGGGGCTGTCGGCTCCTCTTCTCACCGGGTCCTGCCTTCCTGGCAGGACCCGGCTGTAAGTAACTGAGCATGCGCAGCATGCTCAGTTACTTTCACTATACACTGCAATACAAGTGTATTGCAGTGTAAAGGCTTGAATAAGCGATCGGATGATCGCTTATTCAAGCCAAGAAGTAGAAAATGTAAAAAAGTAAAAAAAAATAAATAAAATCTTTTTATAATATAATTAAATAAATAAATAAAATAAAAGTCCCATAATCTCCCCAGTAACACATAAAATGCAAATAAAGTAAATAAAACACAAAAACACGTACATATTTGGTATCACCGCGTCCGTATTAATCTGTACAATAAATCTAAATCAATATTGAACCCGCTCGGTGAACTACGAAAAAAAAAAACTCGAAAAACTTCCCATAATATACAATTTTTCATCAAACACCATCACAAAAAATGTTCTAAAAAGTGATCAAAAAAAGTTACGGTACCTAATATGAAACGACTGAAAAGAACAACTGTTTTCGCAAAAAATAAGCCCTCAACCAGATCTGACAACAGAAAAATACAGAAGTTATGGCCCTGAAAAGTTGTCAATAGTAAAAACAATGCGATTTTCTCCAATATTGGTTTTGCTCAGGAAAATTGAGCAAAAATAAGAAAACTATATAAATGAAGTATCACCGCAATCGTAGTGAACCAGAGAATAAAGATAAAATATTATTTTTCGTTACGGTGAGCGGGGGGAAAAAAATGCTAACAATCCAAAATAAAAATTGATGATTTTGTGTCCCCCTTGAAATAGTTAATAAAATCTCATGAATAAGCTTTAGACTCCCAAAATAAATTATTTATACATTGTATCTCATCCCATAAAAAATAAGCCCTCATATGATCGCATTACCAAAAAAAATAAAAATTTATAGGTCGTACAATATGACAAATCTGCTGTGGGTTTACCACCACATATGGGGTATCAGTACACTCGGGAGGAATTGGGCATCAAGCGTTGCAGTGCATTTCATCATTTAATTTATTCTGAAAATGTCAGTTTTGGCCTAAATGAATGTATTTCCAAAAAAATTCTAGTTTCTAAATTGCAGGTCCATATTTTTTAACCCATGTGAAACACTTAAAAGGTTAATGGACTTAATAGAAGTTGTTTTACATATGTTGAGGGGTGAACTTTCTATAGTGGGGTAATTTATGGGGTTTCACTATTATTTAGGCCTCTTAAAGTCACCTGAAAGCTGAGTTGTCCCTCAAAATGTGAGTTTTGGCAACTTTCATGAAAATAAGAAAAATCGCACCTAAAGTTCTGCACCTCATAACATCCTAGAAAAATGACCGGAAGCATAAATTATCATCCCAACATAAAGCAGATATTCTGTAAATGTTAATTATCAAACTTTTTGGGTAGTTTTACTTCCCGTCTGGAAACCAGAACATTTCAAACTTGGAAAATGAAGAATTTTTACAAACTTTTGCCAAATTTTCACTTTTTTTCAGAACGAAACGCAAAATTAAATTTTATAACTAACATGAAGTACAATGTGTCACGAGAAAACATTCTCAAAATCACTGGGATATGTTAAAGCGTTCCGAAGTTATAACCAATTATCGTGAGACATGTCAGATTTGAAAAATCGAGTCTGGTCATTGAGCTGAAAACTAGTGTCGGTGATAAGGGGTTAAGGCATGCATCGTTAAGGGGTTAACATGGGGAGGGCAACACACTTCTGTTGGTCTTTGCATGTTAAATGTGGCACACGGTCCGACGGCTATGTGTTACGCAGTCTCATTATGTGTAAGCAGCATTGCTGGATTCTACTATTCTCATTGTAGCTCTTTCGGGTTTACACCATCCAAACACTGACTCATCCCGACTATTACTCTGTCTTGGTCCGTTACTTGTGAGTCATGGAGTAGGTACAAAGAACACTTTGAGGGAATCCACAGACTTTGGAGCAGCTTCACTTTTTCCAGGTGTGTGCTGTAATCTTGTCACATGGCGGGACTCGTATGTCATGGGGCGCTCCTCTACACAACACTGAAATACTTGTGCTGGGAAATACCTCATGTTCTTCAATCAAGAATCCTACATTTAGAGGGAACGTGTCTTTAAAAATAACAAATATATGTTAAAACATATTATATCATTTTACTTACCAATATATTAGTACAGTACATACTACAATACTAACTATGTGGTGTTCTCATCCTTCTCTCTAAACTTCATGATTTAGATTATATATAAGAAGAAATCTAGGTGTCCACATCTCTGCCACCAATAAACCTTAGCCCTCGTTCACACGGCCTCGTTCATACGCCCCCCATAGGCGAGCAATGGGCGCACGGCGTCGTATGGAGCGGTAGGGTGCTGCACACGTGACAAGTCCTATCTTTCCCCAGAATATGGTGCCGTGCCCCATGTTTCTCTATGGAGAGGGGTGAGGGTGTGCGGTTTCTCTACCCGGCGCCTACACTACGGCAGGCACATGTTAGTGTAAATTTAGCCTCAAAGTGAATCTGCCTAGGGAATAAACCAGCTAGATATTTTTATATAGCTATGGTATAGTGTTCCAAATCGCCCTAAATTATTTCTGTTAGGCCAAAATCATTATATGATTTTACATTAAAAAATGGAATCGTAGAAAATATAATGCATGCCCTACCTTTGGGTGGTGCTTGTCTAGTGGGGCTCCCTGTGCATTCATGATTAACCCCTTAGCGCTCTGCGCCGTAGCTGTACTGCGCTGAGTCCCGCAAATAGCGCTCAGCGCAGTACAGCTATTACAACAAAACATATGTACTCCAGAATGATCAAGCCATCAAAACAAGCCATCAACCAGCTCTGTAGCCAAAAACGTAACAATGTTATGTCACTTGGAAGACGGCGATGCAAAAATGATAGATTTTTCCCCACATTAGGGTTTTATTTGGCAAATTTAGTAAAACATAAGAAAAAATATTCATGTCTGGTATCCCCGTAATCGTATCGACCCATAGAATAAAGATAACATGATTATTAGGCTATATGGTGAACACGAAAAAAAAAAAAGTAAAAAATCCAGTACAGAATTGATGCTTTTCTACTCATGACCTCAAAAAAAGTTCCTAAATTTTCAACAATAGGTGATACCAACCCCAAAATGGTAACACTGGAAAAAGCATCTCGTCCCGCAAAAAAAAATGCCGTCACATGGCCCAAATAACGGAAAAGCGAAAATTTTATAGCCTTCAAAAGGGGGCAACGAGAAAACGAAAATCCTGGCAGCTGCAGGGTGCTCCTTCCCTTCTGCGCCTCGCTGTGCCCCCATAACACAAGTAACGGCCACGTGTGGGGGGTCGCTGCACTCAGGAGAAATTGTAGAACAAATTTTATGGTGAGTTTTCTCTTTTTATCTTTTGGAAATGTGTAAATTTTAGGGCTAAATGAACGTATAACCGACAAAATTTGACCATTCTAAATTTCACCGCCATTTTGATTCAATTACTATGAAGATCTCAAGGGGTTAACAATCTTTGTAAATGCTGTTTCTGATAGTTTGAGGGGTGCAGATTTGAAAATGGGTTGGTTATATAGGGGGTTTTTGTTGCTAAATATGTAAAATTTGATTTCAAACAGTATTTATCCCCAAAATAGTTAATTCTGAAAATCGCTATTCGATTTGTAGGCCGCGTGACGTCAAAATAAATTATCCAAACATTTCAAAAATTATGAAAATGTAAAGTAGACAAATGGGAAATGTTATTCTGCAAGTTATTTAGGTGGTAAATCGATCTGCCTGAAAACGTGGTGATTTTGAATTTCGAAAATGGCAAATTTTTCTAAAAATTCATAATTTTTTTTTTCTTTGTAAATAAACGCAAAACTTATCAGCCAAAATTTACCACTAAAATGAAGTACAACATGTGGGGAAAAAACAATCTCAGAATCGCTTTGATAAGTAAAAGTGTTCAAAAGTTATAACCATATAAAGAGACGCAGGTCAGAATCTAAAAAATGTGACTGAGCCTTAAGCTGTAAAATGGCTGCGTCCTTAAGGGGTTAAAGGCACACCTTCTGCCCTTTTGAAACGGAAGACTTGGTATGGCCTTGCTGGGAAATACTAGCATTATCTAGTATCTAGTATCTCTAGTATCTAGAGAAGATAGCAAATCCTGTCTTGCTGTTCTTCCTCATTTTTGAAATTGTCCTTCAGTATGACATGATGCGTACACTTAGCTCATGTAATGGGCTTGACATTCATGATCCCCCCCCCCCCCCCCTTCTAGGTTTACATTACATTTAAGGCCATTTATTGCAGCACACATTTCATCTGGCACAAGTTGTTAGACTTCCTTTAATAGCAAAAAAAAAGGGGTTGTAGTCCAGCTTCCAACGAAAAAGCAAAAGGATGAGATTAAAAATCCACTTTATTAGAAAAAGATATCATAGTAAAAACATCAACGGACGTCCATTGGGAGAAAAACTGATGCATTTCGGACAAAAAACCGTCCTTAGTCGTAGCCTAATACATGGAGTCTATGCAGAGTATTTAAGCATAAATGGAGAGGTCACATGATACAACAAGGCGGAACACTTCCGGCAATTAACAGAAATAACAACAATAGTGAAAAACAAGAAAAAAAACAGTAGAAAGGAACACAAAAGGATACAATATTAATAAAGATACATAAATCATTCTTATAATTTAAACCTAATGGAAACCTTGTTTGGAGAGAAAAGATCCAGACAGCTTCGCGGGATCGAAGCTGTCTGGTCCAATCTCCGCCTGTACGGGGGCGTGGTAAGCGCTCTATGGGAATGACAGACAGTGTGGAAACGTCACCACGATGTGTCTCTAGAAAATGTTTGGAGAGCCCAGACAAACCTGGGGACAAGGTAAGTTGGTGTTTAGTGGCACCACTTATGTGTTCAGCAATACGTTTTTTGAGCGGTCTAATAGTGCAGCCCACATATTGGACGCTGCACGATAAGCAGGACGCTAGATATACTACTTGATCACTGGTACAATTTAGGTGAGTATGAATGGGAAACGACTTTTTGGTGACAAAAGAGGAGAAAAAGGAGGTTTTGGCTATATACTTGCAGATATTGCATCGTGCATGTCAGCATGTAGTGCTGCCTTTATACTGAAGCCTTGAAGATTTGGCGTTTTGAGAAACAAACATATTAGGAGCTACAAGAGATGGAGCATTTCTAGAGACATATCGTACCCCTTTGTCCAAAACTTCTGACAGGATTTTATCTTGGGTAAATGTTTTTTTATGATGTGTATGACATCATTATATTGTGGGTTGTATGTAGTACTAAAAGTAATAGGACAGGGGGTGGTGATATTCTTTTATTGTTTTTGGAATGTAACACTTCATGTCTGTTTTTTTTTTTTTTTTGTTAAGAGATGAAGAAATCTGCAGCAATGATTAAGTTTGGTAGCCTCTCGCTCTAAGTCTTAAAGAGAACCCGTCATGCAAAATAACCCCCCTAAAGTAAATATATTTTCATAAACTGCCATTAGAGAGCATTGCCTCTATCCCTTCATTGTCCCTCTACATGCCTGTAAACCTAAGTAATGAGGTCCTAAAGCTGTATGCAAATGACCTGTGAAATGTCCAATGAGTCATTAGCATATTCAAGCTGTCCACTTTATTCATGAGTGGGAGGCACAGCCACACCCCCAGTGCTTGACTGACAGCCTGTATAATGATGTGAGGCTGTATAATGATGTGCTTCCTGGTGCTGGTGGCCACGCCCCCTGCAGCCTGTGTGTGCATGTGTGTGTTTGGGAGAGATACAGCAGCTCCAGGCAGCCATGTTATAGCAGAACATGTCAGATTCATGTGTAGCTGATGTCTGTGTCTCTCACCTGTATATTAGGAGGATGCAGCATGTCAGCAGATGCAGCACACACACTAGCCATGCTTTACTATACATTACACACAGACATGAGCAGGGGGAGGAGAGGGGAGGGGTAACAGGAGTGACATCACTGCCTCTGACCATGTGACCAGCCTCATTTACATGATAAAGAATAAATGATTTTACAATGAATAATGTATGAAATAACTAGATAAAGGCTGGGATGGGATCCTTGTGAGCTGCTCCAACAGGTAGAGGTGACAGGACTAGTGACACAGACCTGATGACAGGTGTCCTTTAAGGTAGTTTGTTTAGCCGTTTGATCATAGAGTGAATTATTAGAACAAATGCGTTTAGCCCGAATGTATTCCCCTTTGGGTAGATTATGTATAATATGTGGGGGATGACATGACGTGGCATACAATACAGTGTTGCCAGATGTTGGTTTTCTATACAAATTAGTTTGAATAAGGCCAGTAACAGTGTCGCCCAGTAATTCCACATCTAAAAACGGAATGGAAGTGGTGGAAAAAGTAAAATTAAGGTTAAACCTATTACAATTGAGATATTCAATAAAGCAGGCTATATCAGGTTGGGGTCCCGTCCAAATTAGGAGACCGTCATCAATATAACGGCCATACCATTTTATGTATTCTAGATAAGGGTTATTATCCCTGTATATATGGATCTCCTCAAACCAAGCCATATAAAGATTGGCTAAAGTGGGGGAGAACTTAGAACCCATCGGGCAATCTTGACGTTGAAAAAAATACATATTGTCAAACAGAAAAAAATTGTTAGTAAGTAGAAAATATAACACATCTGTTATGTAGGCAACTAAATCATCAGAAAAATTGCTATACTTATGTAAGTGAAACTGTACCGCTTCAATGGCTAGGTTGTGAGGTATGACGGTATATAGGGAGGAAACCTCACACGCAACCCATATACATTCTGTAGTCCACCTCATAGTTTGCATGCTTTTTAGGACTTCAAAGCTGTCTTTAATGAAGCCTGGGGTACGTTTAACAAAGGGTTGGAGTATATTGTCGACCCAAGATGCCATTTTTTTCAAGTAAGGAGTTGTTACCAGCAACAATGGGTCTGAAACTAGGAGGGAATAAACCTTTATGGGTTTTGGGAAGCATGTAAAAAATGGGGGTATTGGGAAAATCGGGTATAAGGTCATGTAAATTAGTATCTTTGAAAACTCCCAAAGTGATCCATGATAATCTTTTGTAAGGTATCCCTAACCATAGATGTGGGGTTATAGGAAACTTTTTGGTATACATTAATATCATACAAAAGAGACAAAGCTTCACGGGAATATAGAGTTTTGTCCAGTACAACAATGGAGCCCCCTTTATCCGATGCACAGATGATGATATTGGGGTTGTTTTTGAGGTCCTTAATGGACTGAAATTCGTCTTTGGTTAAATTCTTGCGGATAGTACGGGGGATGTTGTTGCACAATAAAGAGAGGTCCCGTTCAACTAAGGTTTGAAATGAATCCATGGCTGTTACCCGGGCATTGACAGGATAAAAATAAGGGTTGGAAGATTGTACAAACTCAGAAGCCTGTACGTGAGGATAGTTCGAATCATCATTGTCTTCTTGTAAGTCTTAATTGTAATAGTGTACGGTGATCTTGAAGGGATTGATCCAAAGAAAACATTGAAAGTCTTTTATTATTTAGAACATCCGAGAGGGGGTTCGATGTTGAAGTGCTGGTATCCTTGCTTTCATGAAAATATCTTTTAAGTGTGAGTAGACGGATGAATTTATTGACATCTTTAATAGTGTCATAAAGTTTAAATTCAGTGGAGGGAATAAAGTTTAAGCCTTTAGATAGTAGTGAAATTTGTGCACTGGTAAGTATACAGGCTGACATATTAATAACACTGTATTCCTCCATAGATCCATTTACTTGCGTCGGGGCATGTACTGCTTTTTTTGACCGGTGTTTCCTTCCTCCTCTTCGTCTGTTACGTGTTTTTTTTTTTTTGTAGTTTTTTTACTTTTTTGATGAAATTGGGTTGTTATTTTTTGTGTGTTCCGTTTTGTTATGGTTAGAAACATTTGGTGTGTTATCATTAGACCCATAACCAGAAAAGTCAGTGTTAATGTCTGAAGTATCACAGTTGGAGGAGCTGAAAGTCACATGACGTTGGTAATTCACATTGTAGCGTTTTTTCAGAATGGATTTCGGTGTTCTATTACCTTGATTTCTCCAGGTATAAATTTGTTCTTTTTGATAGTCCCGTAAATCCCTTGTGAATTATTTTTTTTTGGTGGTAATATTAGTTGATTCTAATTTTTTGACATTCGATTCAATGCGGGACATTAAATTGTTATACTCCGGGTGAATACTGTACTGGTCCATATTCAATTCCAACTGTGCTATTTGTTGGTTCAGTTCGGAAAGCTTATTTTCCTAATTTTGGACAATAAGATTGATTGATTAATTTCAAAGAGCAGTCCGTGAGGATATTGTACCATTGCTTGGTGAAATCTTCAGAGTAAATAGTTGTTGAGGATTTATATAGACGTAGACCACGAGGAATCATATTATTTTCTAAATATTTGGTTAGTGTGGTGAAATCCCACCACACCCGTAATTGATTGAGCATGGGTTTCTCGAGATCATTGGCCACAGTTCTCATTGGAGACTTAGTCTCTTGTGTGTTTTAGACATTGAGAAAATTTCTTTGGCTTTCTGAAGACTATCAGAATTGGTCAATTGCAGAAAAGAACATGTGTCGGTAGGAACATTTGCATCAGGTGTTGAGTATTCTGTTGCCATGTTAAAGTATGTGGTCCTTTCAAAGTATATAATAGAAGTGGAAAAACAATTGAGAAAAAATAATGATTATACATGCGAGAGATAAAACGGAAGAAAAATTTCCAATCTTCAGTAGCATGAGAAAATTCATATATATATTCAGCTGATAGGGAGCACGAAAAGAGAAGCCCAACAAAATATACAAAAAGAAAAATGTGATTTTCAGCTCACCTATGTTGTCAATGCGGATAGCGATTTGTGGCTGCACGGACACCTGGGTTGGGGAACCAGTCAAAAAACCGCAAAAAAAAAAGGGGTTGTAGTCCAGCTTCTAACGAAAAAGCAAAAGGATGAGATTAAAAATCCACTTTATTAGAAAGAGATATCATAGTAAAAACATCAACGGACGTCCATTGGGAGAAAAACTGACGCGTGTGTTCTTTTGGAAACTCATCCGTTTTTGACAGGTTTGACCAATTATCTTAATCTTTTTTTTATGCATACGTTTTTTGATGGACTTCTTAAAAACGGACCAAAAACGCATTCAAAACGCTTCTTGTTTGCCTCAATAATTGTATATCTGGAAACAAAACCTTTCTTTGGTTCTCAACGACCCCCAGGTAACCCTAATTAAAGCGCCTCTAGTTTCTACATATGGTACTTAGAAAAGCTCACCATTCAGAAACAATAAGGTACAAATGGTTATATCAGAGCTATTACATATCTTCTATATAACAAGTGGTTAGTTGAGTGACTAATACAATGTCTTCTTTATTATCCCCTACAGAGTGGACACAGACAATAGTGGCATAATATCGGACAATGAACTGCAGCAAGCTCTATCTAATGGTGAGGAAGTGTCACATTTATGTTATATAACCTTGTATGCATATTGCTACCCAGAATCTTCCAATCTACCCATAATAATGCTCCTACAGCCGAAGAAATGTTGCTGGAATAAATGGAAAATTTCATTTGAATTTTTACAAAAAAGACTAGAGGTGAATAAATTCAGCACACTGAAGTTTGTGTACAGTATGCGATTGGCCGCTCACTTCTGGCCTGTTCTGTAGGACAGATGTTTAGTGTTTGGATTGGGGTCAATTTCCATATTGGTTAGAAAATAAGACCATGCCCTAGTTTACACAGTCAAGCACTATATCTAGGAGAAAATATATCTGCCTAGTGAGACAGGAGATTCATGTTTTCTATTACACAGACCCTTTACTATGTAACTATAAATTTCCTTTGGTTACTGACACTAAATATAGCTTGTCATACATGCCATTACTTGCCTAAGAAAACACAAATCACATGGATGGCTGTACTTAAAGGGAACCTACCACCCCGATTCTACCTATAAAGGTAGAAGGGGTGGTAAGTGGATGAATGGGACGTGAGGATAGCCGTTTTTTGGGCTAATCCTCACGTCCCGGGTGTCTTTTAGAAAACTTTATTGCAGGCATATGTAAATTTTATTAAGCGGCTACTGGGGCGTGGAGTATCCGGACATGAGGCTACTAGTTGCAGCTACTCCACGCCCCAGTAGCCAGGTTAATCCGCCTACCATTTCATCTTCGGCGCGCAGCTCCTCGTAGCTGCGCTCCCTCGTCCTAGTCCCCCGGCATCTGCGGCCTTCTGCGGATGTGCAGTAGCTCCGGCCCGGAGCCGCGGCCGGGCAGCCGAAGGCCTGCATTCTGCGCATGCGCAGAACGCAGGGAACTAGGACGAATGCTCGCAGCTACGAGGAGCTGCACGCCGAAGATTAAATGGTAGGCAGAGTAACGTGGCTACTGGGGCGTGTAGCCTCATGTCCGGCTACTCCACGCCCCAGTAGCAGCTTAATAAAATTTACATATGCCTGCAATAAAGTTTTCTAAAAGACACCCGGGACGTGAGGATTAGCCCAAAAAAGGGCTATCCTCACATTCCATTCATCCACCTACCTTTATAGGTAGAATCGGGGTGGTAGGTGCCCTTTAAGAGTGATCAAAATATTCCATGGTCCACAATTCCTCAAATGTTTAAAATCAATTTATGCAGATAAAATAATTATTAATATTCCACAGCTCAAATATGCATGGAAAGCATATAATAATTGAATTTAAAGGAAATCTACCAGAGGCGCTTTCTCATAGATCCAGGCACTTTGATTGTGGTAATATTTTTAAATTGGTTATCCATGACCACCTTCTAAAATCAACTTTTAGCATTATGCTAATGAGCCTGGCTTTTACACTGTCTCTCCTTCCCTCTTTAATAACACATCACACAGTGGGAGAGGGGAAGTGCTACTATACATTTATAAGGAAGGAGGGCAAGTATAATAAATATAAGAAGATCACCACAGTCACATGCCTGGATTTATTAGTAAGTGTCCCTGATTCATCATGCTTCATTTTGATGTTAGATTTCCTTTAAAAGTGATGGAAAAGCAAGAGAAATGGATGCACCCACAACACACTTAGTTTCTTTAGCTAAATAATATGCACTAAGCTGTTTTTGCACTGAACTTTTCTTGTCATGCATTCAGAAAACTGTCCTTTCCCAATTTCAGCTTCTTCTACATGGGGCATTGGTCTAATTTTTCAGTTCTGAATAGACAGTCATCTGCCTCTGCGTTCCTTTCTCCCCTGTGTTATACTTTTCACAGGTACATTACAAGATCTTGCCTTTCTCTAATGAGCTGCCTCACATTGATTTGAGAGGAGATTGAGCAGCTCCTTCTGTGATACCAGTGTTAGGCTACCTGCACATGATGTGTCACCTGTGTGAGAGCTCTGCTTATGCGCCGATGACCAATGAAAATGACTGCCTTGGACATAAATAAAGGCAGTAATAGGACCTGCTCTATCTTTTGCATCTCAAGCATTTGGTTCATGCACAGGCCCATGAAATAAAAAGCCTCCTCCATCAGCCCATAGAAGTGGGATAAGCATGTGTGTGAGCGGTAGGAAACACAGCTAGTACACATACTTATTTCCTTGTCGTGTCTATGCCTTAGGCCCCTCTCACACTTGCGTTTTTCACGCGTGTTTTCTGCGCGTGCTTTTGACGCGCAGAACTTGCATTGCACTCTGACCCATTGTAATCAATGGGTCTTTTCAGACTTTCATTCTTTTTCACGCACACACGCGTAAAAACGCACCATACAAGTCTATGGAGATGCATCAAAAACGCATTGCACTCTGAGACACTTGCAAAGTGCAATGCGTTTTTAACACATCAGTTGCCATAGAAAAAATAGAGGTCAGTCCTGAGTCCATTTTACTCGCATTATCTACGCGTGAAAAACGCATTGAAATTGCACTGAAAACGCGTGTGAAAAACTGAGACATTGAACAAACTCTGACTGAAAACTGATTGCACTCTGATGCAAAATGTGACCAAACCCTGATCGCACCCTGATCAAACTCTGACGTGATCTGCAACGCAAGTGTGGAAGGGGCCTAACACACAGGAAGGGGAAGAGATGTAACTGAGCGAGATGAGCAACCTAATCAGCTCAGGAGAAATGGTACTAATCCCAATAGAGAAACCAAAAGGGCTCCAGCAAAATATGACACTTAAGACTTCTAATAATTCTAAAAAACTCATGAGGTGCTGCATAATAAAGGCACCAGTGCAACGAGAAAAATATACACTATATGAAATATTCCAAAGCTCCAGACCAACAGTCAGTTAAAGGGGTATTCCAGGAATCAGCATAATTCATATACAAGTGGGCACTTAAAATGTAAGCTAATGTGTAATTAGTTGTTATTTAAAATTTTGCTCCCCTTAGCAGAAAATGCTGATGACATTCACTGTAATGAAGAATTAAAATGCTACTGGCCCTTTAATCAGTCCGTTAATTTCCTCCGCGCGGTCCGTCGCAGAAAAGAAGATGTCCGCTGGTCACATGTCCACATCACATGTCCTGTACCTGCCTGGGCAGGGTCATGTGATCAGCACTATGTTTGGCTGTAGTCGGTTGGTTGCAGTGCATCCAGTATGGCCAGTGTTGTGGTGATGGCAGTTACACATCATTACTATGGTAACAGAGCAAGAAAACCTGTTACATCATCACTGTTAGCAGAGCATAAGTGGTAGGAGGAGTTACTGAGAACTAAAGGATCATGGAACTTGTAGTTTCCAGTGGCGGCCATCTTAGTGATAACTCCACCTACTTTAGAGAGGCCATAAATTTTGTAAATCATAAAATCAAATTATTTTAGCTCCGTTTTGTGACTAATGACATTGAGTATTGTTGTATTCATTTATTTATATCATCATGGGTTTTTGTGTCAGACGTTGATGATTCCCGTAATACCCCTTTAAATCAATTGGAATGGTCTTACCGGATATGATCATGTAGGTCACTGGAGTACAAGAAGAACAATGGCTGGAGTCCTCACAGCTTGTAGCAAAGGGAAGGTCTTTTGAAGTCCATAGGACTGGAACCTAGCTCCGATGTGAGGGCAGCCTCACTGCAAAGGAATTCCCCTATCTTTCGCAGGCCTTTATGCGTTTCATCTGAGAGTAATCTTCAGAGGGCTATACCAAAGAGAGGAAAAAAAAAAATTAGGTGGCATGAAGTTAAAACCCTAGCTGGGTTCAGTATGCAAAGGCTGGTCCACTTAACTTAAAGCTACTCTGCCTTGGTGCACTAAAGGCCTGTGGAGTAGGGAGGCAAGCATAGGCTACCCTGTCAACTGAGGCTCTGGTGTGATCTTCACTATTGTGGTGCAGAGGAGCACTGCTGGGCCTGCGCAATGACTCCTATCACAAGAAGAGTGATTTGGTCACCCCTCCTCTGACAGGTGTCATGTGACACATAGACTTTGTGTGTGCCGGCACAAAGTTTCAGCCAGACCGTAACAGATGGGTAGGTAGCTTTATGACTGCACACACTCCTTTTACACAAGATATAGAACACTTAATTTGATGAGCAGAGCGAGAGATAGTACAGGCTGCCCCCGGGTTACATACAAGATAGGGTCTGTAGGTTTGTTCTTAAGTTGAGTTTGTATGTAAGTCGGAACGGTATACTTTATTATTGTAACCCCAGTCAAACTTTTTTTGGTCACTGTGACAATTGGATTTTAAAAATGTTGGGTTGTCATAAGAATCAGGATTAACACTAAAGCTTAACTACAGACAACTTTGATAACTGTTAAAGCTGTTTATTGTAGCCTGGGACTAAAGTACAGTAAATTACCAAAATCCAGAGGTCCGTTTGTAACTAAGGGTCGTATGTAAGTCAGGTGTTCTTAAGTAGGGGACCACCTGTAATAGCAAATAAAGAGAACGTTATGGGTGTGCCCAAATGTTGTGAATACACAAAGTAGTACAGAGTATAGTGCCCTCCTGTGAGAGGGCTATTGAAAGAGAGCATTATGCATGTGGCCAGATTTTGGTAATGCACAATTTGGTACAACATTGAAACAACGGGGGTAGGGGACAGGGAGACAAATGAAATACAATAATAATTTAATAGCATAGCAAAATTTAAAAAGTTATGGACAGAATGGTTGGATATATGGAAGAATAGATGTTTTAGGGCGAATTTGTATAAATGGCAAAAAAAAATAATCTATTGTAGAATTGGAACTGATCTGTTGTGACCACTACATTTGTGGGGTGGGTGCTGGCTGTCAGACCCCCACCAATCAGACATATAAGCCTTCTAACAGCTGGTGCTGAGGGGTGTGAAAAGTACAGGCAGTCCCCGGGTTACATACAAGTTGAGTTTGTATGTAAGTCGGAACTGTATATTTTATCATTGTAATCCCAGCCAGAACTTTTTTGGTCTCTGTGACAATTGGGTTTTAAAAAATGTTGGGTTGTCATAAAAATCAATATTAACACTAAAGCTTCATTACAGACACATTTGACAACTGTTACAGCTGTTTATTGTAGTCTAGGACTAAAGTAGAGTAAATTACCAATATCCAGAGGTCCGTTTGTAACTAGGGGTCGTATGTAAGTCGAGTGTTCTTAAGTAGGGGACCACCTGTAGTGATGGATTGCACTTATTAAAATATACAAATATAGGCTCTACTTGTTAAACCGTAAAGGGACTGCAGCATTCAGACGCATATAAAAGTACTGCAATACCACTTTAAGGACCATCAAAGAGTTGACTGTATTAAATGACATTGAACATCCTGAATACTGACTACAAAAATGTATTTCTAGATATAATTAAATAGTTGGCTAGACATTCAGTTGTGAGAACAACAAGTACCTGGCACACATGTGAAGACCATTCCATACTGAAGATGGAAGCTAGATGTTGGGCTCTCATCACACAGGCTTCTTGTCTGTTGTAGACTTCCTAAGACACAGTTAACGTTCATGGAAAAGAAGTTTCTAGTTTTTGTGAACAGAGGATGGCTCTGGAGTGTTGCATGAACTGCCTCACTCTTCCCAGCTGTGATCTGCCTATGTATTGCGTACATGATGGCCACAAAACTAGTAGGGTGTAAGATCCGCAGTAAATATAGGCATAGCCCCCTTGCCATTATGGTTACTGCCATTTGGTTTTTAATTCCATTAATTGCATGGCCCTTTTTGGGGTGTCAGCTGAGTGTACTTCTATAATTGGGCTGTGATAGAAATTTAAAGGGAATTACCATCCAGCATCGTTGTTTTCTAAGGAAGTAATGAGCAGGAATTGTTACTTGTCTGATTGCATTTAGCATCTTTCTAAAAAGAGGATCCTAGTAAAAGCTATGACATTCCTATGGATATTATTGTAGTTTTTATAATGTGCCGTTTGTAATATTGTATTTGATTTGAGAGTAAATTGAATTCTATCCTCTCATTTTAGGTACATGGACACCATTTAACCCTGTGACAGTCAGATCTATTATCTGTAAGTTTTACATTAACAATTTTTCATTGTACTTGTCTTTTCTGCTGTAGAGACTTCGCAGTAGTTGGCAGTAGGAGGTTCATCAATAGATAACTATATGTTTATTATTCCTACAATACAATCCAGTTTTTCAAGCTTAACAGCTTAGGGCACATCATTAAATGACACGAGTTTTTTTCATTAAGTCATACTATGTATTGGCTAATGTTAGGAGCAGGAGTGAATACACAATGATTAATCAGCAGAACTCTCTAGACATATTAAACCCCTTACACAATGGGGGAGTTGCATTAACTCTGTTAGTGGGGGGAAAGTTGTGAAAAAACCTGTTTGATTAAAAAAAAATCATTTTGGCTTCATTGTTAAATATTGACACCATTTTATTTGTTTTCATCTTTAAGATCTTCTAAGGAGCATATGTTTTATTTCTTTTGTAAACCAATTGTTTCTTTTTGTAAATGTATGACTGCTCATACATACACAGTACAGTCATCTGTGGTATCCTATCCTTAAAGTGCACACTCTCTCTTAATAGTCAGACCTGGGTATAGACATAGGCAAACAAATCATCCAGTTGTATCCCACTGTTCAATAATAATGTGCTAATAAGCTTCTATTTTCTGTTTAACAGCCATGTTTGACAGGGAGTGCAAAGGTGGTGTGAACTATCAAGAGTTTACTGGGGTGTGGAAGTACATCACCGATTGGCAAAATATATTTCGGACTTACGACAGAGATAATTCTGGGCTGATTGACAAGAATGAATTGAAGCAAGCTTTATCAGGTTTTGGTAAGTGTTATTAAGTATTCCATACATACACTTAAAGAGGTATTCTCGTTTGGGCATTCACATTCTGTTTTATTAATCTGCCATTTATAAACATTCCTTCAATTAGATGTTATTAAAAAAAAATGTACCTGGGTGAAGATAATTTCTCATAAATGTAGTCATATGGTCCGTTAGAAACCAGACTGACTGCTTAGTTACGGCCACCTCTGCTGGGGGGATTGCACAAAGAAACAAATGATTTTGGTACATGAAATGTCCGGGAGTTACTGCATATACTACAACCGTCCTGTGGTAATAAACGCTGTATCCATGTGGTCAGGCAGAGCTCAATAGCGCATGTCTGGCTACCGCTGCCAAAATGTGATGTGGTCGTATCCGAGGAAGCCATTTCTAAGGGGCAACATGGCTACATTTATGAGAAATTATCTTCACACAGGAACATTTGTTTTAAATAACATCCAATTGAATAAATGTTTACACATGGCAAATGAATTAATTTAAATGTAAATGCCCAGATGGGAATACCCGTTTAACTCAGAAAACATAGTATGGATATTCATTATACCTGGTGCTCTACATTCTGCCTCTGGTTCCTATATAGCGTTACTTCCCTCCCACATCTATTCTTTCTCTAAAAGGAACTCAACAGGTAAGTGGACAATATAGGGAGCAAGTCTGTGATATACAGACTGCTTTCCTGCAAAGATCAGTAGACATTTTAGGATGAATGTGATGGATTTAGTGGATAAAGCAATGTAGGTACTTGGAACTGAACACAGGGCACAAGGTATGCTGACTATTTTCAGGCCTAATGTATAATAAACATCTCATTTAACCCCTTCACGCTCTGTCTTGTAGCTCTACGGCACAGAAGTGCAGGGAATGTATGAAGAGGGCTCACTGGCTGAGTCCTCTTCGTACAAGGGTGGGGGTTGCTGCATATTGCAGCAAACCCCCACCGCTAATAACTGCAGTCGGTGCTTGCACCGATCGCTGCTATTAACCCGCCATCTTTTTTACAATTGTCGCTACCCCAAACGTCATCGGGGGGCGGCGATCGTTTGCCATGGTAGCCTTGGGTCTTCGTTTGACCCGAGGCTACCTGGCTTCTGCAGATTTGTTACAATGAGCCAGTGGCTTATTGTAACGAATAACATGCAAAAATGCCATATATTGCAATACAGAAGTATTGCAGTATATGGTAGGAACGATCTGACCATCTAGGGTTAATGTACCCTAAATGGTCTAAGACAGTGATTTTCAACCTTTTTTGAGCCGCGGCAAACTTTTTATACTTAGAAAATCCTGGGGCACACCACCAACCAAAATAGCACAAAATGACACTAAAACAGTCATATTATACATATAGTTAATTATATAGATTCTAAATTTATTTTACTCACTCAGTGTGAAACCTAGGCCTGTTTCAATAAACACAAAAGGGATATCCTGGCAGGAATGGAAAAACACACACAAAGCTCTTCCTCAACAGTTCTTAGTTTCTCCCTGTTTTTAGTATATGGTTCTGATTATCATGTGGCTCATATACTGCAAAATAAAGAAGTACAATGAGAAGTACTATGGCCATGAGGCCAGAGTACAAGTGCCAACTCATATACTCAGCATATGAGCTGGTACTTGTAGTACTCCAGCCTCATGACTATAGTATTTCTCATTTTACATTTCTCATTGTTATATGCAGTATACTGCTGGAGTACTAAAAGTACCAGCTCATATGCTGAGTATTCTGCCTAGAGTTCATATACTCAGGCAAAAGCTCATATAGTCAGCATTATTGGTGGGCATTACCCAGGTGGTGGGCAAATGCAAGAGTCTCTCCGCTTTCAGGATGATGCGCCGGCCTCGGTGATGTCATTTTGTCGCGCGAGGTTCAAAGCTTGCACATGTGTTATTGTACACGTCTCCTACATTGTAAGAAGCTGTGACTGCGCATTGCCGGGAAACAAAATACAGGGGGCACCATAGATTTAGGAACTTTCCCCGCGGCACACCCGACCATATGTCGCGGCACACTGGTTGAAAATCACTGGTCTAAGAAATAGAGAAAAGAAAAAAAAAGTTTAAAAAAAAAAAAATAATAAAATAAAATACAAAAAAATTCAAATCACCCCCCTTTCCCTAGAAATGATATAAAACATAATAAACAGTAAAAATCACAGACTCATTAGGTATCGCCGCGTCCCAAAATGCCCGATCTATCAAAATATAAAAACGGTTATGGCCGGCGGTGACCTCAGAGACGCGAAATGGCGCCCAAATGTCCGAAATGCGAATTTTACACCTTTTTACATCACATAAAAAATGGAATAAAAAGTGATCAAAATGTCGCTCAGACCTCAAAATGGTAGCAATGAAAACGTCGCCTCATTTAGCAAAAAATTACACTTCGCCCAGCTTTTTTTTCTTTTTTGTACACATTCGTTTAATTTTTGAAAATGTATTAAAACGCAATAAAACCTATATAAATTTGGTATCACCGCAATCGTACCGAACCAAAGAATAAAGTAGAGGTGTTATTTTAAGCGCACAGTCAAAGTCCTAAAAACTGAGCCCACAAGAACTATACGCAAGTGCGTTTTTTGTTTGTTTTTTTTTCAATTTTTCCACATTTGGAATTTATTCCCAGCTTCGCAGTACATGGCATGTTAAAATAAATAACATTACGAGAAAGTAAAATTTGTTACGCACAAAATAATGTCACGCAGCTCTGTACACGTAAAAATGAAAAAGTTATACCCTCCCGGAACGGTTCCAGGGCATTACAGTATTCTCAGACCTCTCGGCAGGAACTCTGAGCAGAAGAAGAGAATTCGCTACAGTAACAAAAGCGTTAAGAGAAAATAACATTGCATACAAGTGGGGCTATCCGGTTAAGCGCATCATCTTCAGAAATGGGATAAATTATGCCCTCAGCTCCCTTAAAGAAGCTATTTCCCAACTTCAAAAATGGAACATCCTCTCCCAAGAAGAAGGCGACCTCACCTCCCCAGCAAAAAAGAAAGCAGCAACGCTGAATAAAGATTGGAGCACCGCCACCTGAGAGGACTACCCATTCTCATAGCAAGTATATGTTTTTTTTTACCAACTAGCCACTTAAACAAGGGAAGTTTGCGGAGCCAAGAAATCACCAACCTTCTCCTTTCAGCTAGTGAACCAACCCCCCCCCACCCCCCCTCCCCCCTAATACACCAAGCCACCTTGAAGCTTGGTAGGTTCATAAGAACCGGACAGTCGGAAATCCTATCCCCAAACTTTTATCCCCCTCTGTGACGATGCAGGTAGCATTGTCACAGTTTTTGTTCAAGTTTTATGTTGTCTTTCTTATAGTTAACGTTACCCTGAATAACTATTCAGGTTTTGTTATGGCGACAAATGAAATGACTTGTATAGAATATAGCATAGAAAATATGTACAGGTATAGCGTCGTAATCAGCATCTGTACTTTCTCTCCCAAAAATGACATTTAACCTAACCACTATCAATACTAAAGGCCTAAATAGCCCGATGAAAAGAGCTCTATTTTGGAAAAAGGCCCAAAGCTTAAAGAGTGATATTATATGCGCTCAGGAAACGCTTTTAAATCTAGAAGACACCAAAAGACTAAAGCATAACAAATTCCCTCATATCTTCTTTGCTCCTCCAGAGAAAAAAAAAGAGGAATTGTAATACCCATAAAAGACACGGTGGCCTTTGATCTCATAAAATTAGAAACAGATGCTAATGGACGCTATATCTTTCTGGTATGTAAAATTGACGACGAAGTATTCACCTTAATCTCCATATACGCCCCCAACAAAAAACAATACCCTTTCATTAAAAGCATTATAGAAAAAATCAATAACTTAAAACAGGGACACACAATATTATGCGGAGATTTTAACTTAGTCCCCAGCTCAAGCATAGACAAATCACCTCCTCCTGGTCCCAACTCCCACATTTCATGTGATAGTGTGAGATTCTCCAATCTCATCCTCTCAGAAGACCTATACGACTCCTGGAGAGTCTTACATGCCTCAGAAAAAGATTATACTTTCTATTCAATACCCCAAAATTCATACTCCAGAATAGACCTGGGTAGACAAATGGCTGCTACAAAAAGTAACATCAGCAATCATTGGCCAGTTTACATGGTCTGACCATGCCCCGGTGACCATTACCGTTTCCCACGCAACATGCCCACAAGCGACCTTTGTCTGGAGAATTAATAATTACTTGATATCAAACCCTAACATCACCCAAACCTTGGAAAGTAAGCTACTAGAATTCCTTAGATTTAACAATACCCCGGACACTTCGGAAGCTAACCTATGGTGCGCTCAAAAAAAATTTCATAAGAGGCTTACTCATCCAACAATCTGCCAGACACAAAAGATTTAAAATGGCCAAAACTTCTTCCCTCCTAGACTTAATAAATGTATTAGATACTAAAAATAAAATCTCCCCCTCCCAAACCCTTGCCAACCAAATACAAGAACTAAGATATGAATTATACCAACTTTACCAAAACCAATTAGAATTTAATATGAGAAGATGTAAAGCCAATTACTATTGGCAAGGTAACAGAGCAGGCAAAATTCTTGCCAATAGAATCAAAAATAGAAGCTCCAAACAAAAAATCCCCTACATTATCAACCAAAAAAACAACAAAATCATAAACCCCCAGGAAATAGCTAACATGTTTGGCTAATACTACAGGTCACTATATAATTTAAAAGATGACTCTTCCACCCCTCAGCCATCAGACAACTCAATAAATGAATTCTTATCTGGTATAACACTTCCTAAATTTTCAGAACAACAGATAGAAGCACTAAATCATCCAATTAGTAGCGAAGAACTTGATCAAGCGATAAAAAATGCAATAAACAATAAAGCGCCAGGCCCAGACGGTCTCACAAATGAATACTATAAATCTTTTTTTATAAAAAAACTGTTTTATTGCAGAATCAGAATAGCAGAAAACATTACATTGACATTTTCTGTTTTACAATTTAACAACAAAATCGTGTTACAATCTCCATCAATTTATCTGCTTTGTCTGAAAGAACTTAAACTATAATAAAATAATGAGTCAATACCATCTAACTGGGTCTTTGGTTTCATTTTCAAATGTCACTATTGTATTATATTCGAAGGTTTGTGTCACTGTGTCCCCTCTCTGTCATGTCCTGCTGGAGTGAAGCTTATTTATACTTTCAATTGTTTCTTCCTTGGTCTCAAGAGGGTGGTAAAGTCTGGGTTCCCATCTGGAGTCATATATAGTACTCTTTTTAAAGATGTTTTAGTGTGTAGCTCCACTGCTGTACTTATATTGTTCTCAAACTCTCTGTCAGATTATAAGTCTCTCATGGCCATCCTAAGTCTGGGGGGAGAGTAGTTGGTTCTCGGTGAGTCGCACCAGTCCCCCCATATTTGGTTGAATTTGCCTGGCTTTTGCCTGTGCTTATAGATAATCTTCTCGTATGGCAGAATTTGATTTACCTGAAGCTTCCACATGCTAAGTGTAGGAGTGTTAGGTGAGTACCACCGCAGCGCAATGCATTTTCGGGCCAAAAACAATGTGTTTCTCTTAAAAAAAAATAATTTGGTAATGTGTCCAATCTGCTTCCTGAATTAGGCCCAGTAAGCATGTCTCCGGTGAGTGCGGCAGTGGGACCGGTAAAATACTTGTGAGGAAGTCTGTTATGTCTTTCCAAAATTTTTGGATTGGTACGCAGCTCCAGCTCATGTGCCAAAAATCTGCTCCTGTTTCTCAGCATCTAGGACATGCTGTCGTTGTCACCCTACCCATGTGCCGTAGCCGTACTGGGGTTTGGTATGCTTGGTGGATGAAGTACAACTGGATGAGTTTGTTATTTACTGAGGGAGAGACTTTTAGCTGCGAGGACAGAATATCTGAAATGGATTCCTCGTCCAGTGAAGGAATGAGTGTTTTCCATTTGTCTTTTGTAGTCAGTGGATGTTGTATGATCTTTTTCTGTATTAGATGAGAGTAGAGTATTGAGACTAACCCTCTAGGACCCTGTGTTCTGTATATGCCAATTATCGGGCAAGACGATATGGTGAGGGGAGAGTCTGGGAACTGAGCCTCCAGCGCATGTCTGAGCTGTAGGTATCTGTAGAAGAAGGACCTATCCAAATCATATTTGTTTTGCAATTCTTGGAAGGAGCAGAGGACATTTTCTTTATAAATATCTCCTATTGTGTTTATACCCTTTTGCTTCCATAGGGCTTGTCCTTCCAGGGCGTGTATGTGTCGGAGAGTGGGGTTGTACCACAGTGGGGTTTCAGCTATAATGCCTGTAAAGTTTGCCATGTGTTTAGCCGCTTTCCAGACCTGTTTAGCTAAATTATATAGTGGTAACAAGGTAGGGCCTGCCTCCTGAGGCGGTCCTATAAATCTTTTTACAGCATCTTGAAACCCTGCCTTCTGAAAACCCTAAACTCCATAATAGAAGAGAACGAAATCCCAGAGGAAATGTTACAATCGTTAATCATTACCCTACCAAAGCCCGGTAAAAGCCCAGACAAGCCAATGAACTTTAGGCCGATCTCTTTATTAAACACAGATTTAAAAATCTATGCCAAAATTATAGCCACTAGATTATCCTCCATTTTACCATTGGTCATCAATAACGACCAAACTGGTTTTATTAAAGGAAGACAAACACTAGACAGCACTAGAAAGATCCCAGATATAATTCAAATAGCGGAGGCCCGACGAACGCCTTCTCTGCTCCTTTCTCTGTATGCGGAGAAGGCGTTCGATCGGGTCCATTGGAAATTAATGTTGGCAACGGTAAAGAAATTTGGCCTAAAAGCCAATATTCTAGATAGCATAATGCTTCTCTACTCCAAACCATCCGCACAAGTGTACTCATCAGGATTTTTATCAGAAAAAATTACAATAACAAACGGTACAAGACAGGGGTGCCCTTTGTCCCCATTGATATTTATAATGACTATTGCAGAATTAATTAGAAGAGACCCACAAATTACAGGAAATTCAGACAACAAAGTAGGCCTATTTGCTGAAGATACCATCCTAATTCTCTTGAATCCCTCAAAATCATTACCAGCTGTAATGCAAATCATTAGAAATATAGTCCGGTATCATATTACAAATTAAACACATCAAAATGTCAAGTGCTAAACATGGGCATATCCCCTTTTAACAGCTACATTTCTCAAGTCCAATGGGAAGCCCCAAATATCACCTATCTAGGAATTAAGTTAACATTTCCACATAAAGAAACGCTTAACATTAATTACAAACACCTTCTAAGCAAGATAAAAAAAGACTTAGAAAACTTTGACAAGTTTGAATTATCTTGGTTTGGGAGGATAGCTACAGTTAAAATGTGTATAATACCATCCATTTTATATATATTCCGTAATTTACCCATCCCAACCCCTCTGAAAACACTCCAAACATTGCACAAACTCCTCTGGTCCTATATCTGGAAACACAAAAAAACCTTGTATACAAGCAAATATACTTATTCAACCAATAAATAAAGGCGGACTAGGCTGCCCATCTGTAATACAATATTATAAAGCCAGCATTTTAGACCAATTAAAACTCTTTTGGTCCCCAGATACTAATAAACATTGGATCAACATAGAAAACAATCAAGTCCCAACAAAAGACATTAAAGCGTACCTTTACAGCTTAATGATCCTCAATTCTCAACCTAAACACCCTTTAGCAACTATATCAGCAATGGCTGACTTATGGATATCTCTCTCAAAAACTCAAATCCTAAGTATAGTCCCACAAGACATTCCAATTAACAGTTTTTCTGCAGGTATACATAATTTGGGTCCTATACATTGGTTGAGGAAAGATTCAGGGAACCTGGGAGTTCTTATTTTACCATCCGGAAAGTTAAAAACAATGGAATCAATATCTCTGGATACCCAAACGGCAGGAATAAACTGGCTACAATACCAACAAATTAAAACAGCCCTCAATAAAGCTAAATTTAGTTTTAGCTCAGTGAACACGGACATAACAAAGTTTTTACTAAACCCAGAGTCCAAATCAAAAGGGTTATCCACCTTTTATAAGCTTCTAGTCGAGACCCACTCAGAGGCCATAAATTCCCATCTAAATAAATGGTCTGACAAACTAGACATGACACTAAGTGAGGAACAATGGCTCCAGGCATTCAGAATCCCCCCTAAAGTATCCAGATGTATTAACCACCTAGAAAACTCCATTAAGATATAGCAGGTACTACACGCCCCACAGACTGGCACAAATTTATTCGGATAATACCCAAACATGCTGGCGCTGCCAGAGTGAGAACGCCGACATGCTACACATATGGTGGAACTGCAATCTCATAAATAATTTTTGGGAAGCTATTAATGCTTTACTAACTAAAATAAGTCTTTTTCCTCTAAAGATATCAATTCTTCAAGCTCTCTTCTTCATAGACATGGAAGATTTCCCACACACCCACCTAACAGTAATCAGTCATGTACTAATTGCAGCCAAAATCAAAATTGCTAAATATTGGAAAAACCCTGCCCCCCCTCCTCTCGCTGAAGTTATCAGCTAAATAAATGAAAATTGTATGAAAAAACCATCGCTCATTGTCTTCACAAGATCCCAAACTTTTTAAACAACTGGGATATATGGCTAAGTTCGACGTATAATACCATCAACGTTTGATTATGTAATTCTTACACTCCTTCATATTACTGTACAATCTCAATTGTCGCCAAGTTACAGTTCTTTTAGTTATGTTTTATACTTTTCCTTTTTCCATGACTTATTGATATTTCCTGTAATGACTGTAACCAGACAAATGGAAATCATACTTCTTAATGTAATTTATTACATCTGTATGTAACATTATCCCTGGAAAATCAATACAAATTAATGTTCAAAAAAAAAAAAAATTAAAAAGTTATGTATTTTTGAAGGTGAAGAGCGAGAAATGAGAGAAAAAACACCGCGTCCTTAAGGGGTTAAAGGGGTGTTCCCATTTCTAAAAATAAATATTGATCTAATTTTCCAATAAACTTTCTATAGCAATACCACATTGTTTTCTAGCTCTTTGCTTGCTGTCATTCTATAGGAAGCTTCTAGGTCAGTGGTGGCGAACGTATGGCACTGGTGCCAGAAGCGGCACTCAGAGCCCTTTCTGTGGGCACCCAGGCCATCGCCCCAGCACACCAGTCAAGACTCAAAGAATCTTCCTGAAGCTCCAAGCAGCTAAAATGATGCAAATTTTCCATTTTTCTACTGTGTTGCTGTCCTCAGGAGGCTAATATGATTGAAAGTTGTTGAAAAACAAAGAGCAATAAGTCACTGCTTTAATTTTTGGTTGGCACCTCGCGATAAATAAGGGGGGTTTTAGGTTGCTTTTTGGGCACTCGGCTGCTAAAAGGTTCGCCATCACTGTTCTAGGTTTACTTTCTGTTGATATAAACCAGTACCTGTTCATGTGATGTCACACAGATGCACAAGCCGTTATAACACACAGCTCTGATTATTCTGTAATTGTAACAAAGCGTGCACCTGTGTGACATCACATGACCATGGTATGGTTTATATCCACAGAAAGTAAACCTAGAAGCTTTCTATAGAAGCACAGCAAGCTGATCTCTAGAACACTGATTTTCAACCAGTGTGCCGTGGCAAACTAGTGTGCCGCGACACATGTTCGGGTGTGCCGCGGGGAAAGTTCCCCAAACTATGGTGCCCCCTGTGTTTTGTTTCCCGGCAATGCACAGTCACAGCTTCTTACAATGTAGGAGACGTGTACAATAACACATGCACAAGCTTTGAACCTCGCGCGACAAAATGACGTCACCGAGGCCAGCGTATCATCCCCACCGCCTGGGTAATGCCCACCAATAATGCTGACTATATGAGCTTTTGCCTGAGTATATGAACTGTTGGCAGAATACTCAGCATATGAGCTGGTACTTTTAGTACTCCAGCAGTATACTGCATATAACAATGAGAAATGAGAAATACTATAGTCATGAGGCTGGAGTACTACAAGTACCAGCTCATATGCTGAGTATGAGTTGGCACTTGTACTCTGGCCTCATGGCCATAGTACTTCTCATTGTACCCCTTTATTTTGCAGTATATGAGCCACATGATAATCAGAACCATATACTAAAAACAGGGAGAAACTAAGAACTGTTGAGGAAGAGCTTTGTGTGTGTCTTTCCACCATTCCTGCCAGGATATCCCTTTTGTGTTTATTGAAACAGGCCTAGGTTTCACACTGAGTGAGTAAAATAAATTTAGAATCTATATAATTAACTATATGTATAATATGACTGTTTAGTGTCATTTTGTGCTATTATGGTTGGTGGTGTGCCCCAGGATTTTCTAAGTATAAAAAGTATACTCAGTGATATTGCTGTTTTAGCTCCTATAACTCCCTAGGCTGGTCAGTGTAAAATCCCAGGGCGTGGGCGAGGACTTTCTAAGCATTATAATCCATCTAGTTTTGTGGGGTGACAATGTGGTTACATTATCAGGATACAGGTGTATATATACTTTCATCTGGCTTCTGACATTGTACTGACACAGTAAAAGATGAGACAGATCTGAGATGCATGAGATCCATGCAATACCTATTACACAGAGGCTGACAGACTTTTACACTGTCAGCTCTGCTACATCTCAGATATTTGCCTGCCTCCCCCTTCCCCCGGATCCTTGTAGCTTGCTGCTTCTCTTTCCTCACGATGTGGTGCTGGCAGGAATTGAGTGTCTGAGATCAGTGCTTGACTGCAGGGGGCGTGGCTACAGGCACAGAGCAGAGAGAGACAAACTCTGCAAGCACAGCCTCACACAGGAATCCAATATGGCGACCACCCAACCCGAAGTCAGAAGTTACAAGGTCATGTCTAGGGGCAACAGAAATTGTAGATTTGTTGATATACTATAAACCCCAGGGCTTAGCTGCTTCTTGTGCCTCTGCTGATATTGCAGCGCTCGGATAATCTGAGGGGGATAGCTGGAAATTGCTGGATTACGGTAACAAAGATAAAATAGGCAAAGTTGTTTTACATCCCTAGAGCTATTGATTTGTGGTATACAAAAAACCTTTACAGTTACTCTTAAGAAAGAAAAAAGTCCATACATGGCTCTCTACACAGAAAAATACAAAAGGTTCCTTTTTTTTTCTTTTGCTACATACAAAAATCTGTAACACAGAAAAAAAGGTCAGGTGTGGTGAGTGGAGAAGTGGCTGCACAAATGCTGTATGGAATCGCAGGAATGTAAACTCTTGGATTGGAGGTGCGAGACGGACATGATGTGAGGTTGCACGTCACAGCCGCTTCCTTCCTGAGGATCCCTCCCTCCTCCGTCTGACGGGCGGGAATGCACGGCGTACCAAGCGTGAGGTACGGAACCCCCGCGGAGGCCCCGCAATCCTTACCCCTGGTGCCCGGGTCTGTCCCCCGGTGTGAGCGGTGGACCGGAGACCAAGGTCCGGAGCTGTGGAGGTGACGCGGTGGAGTTGGGTGCACGGCCGGGAGGTGGCACCAAGATATTAACATGTAATATAAGGGGATCAAGTGACCGACTAAAGAGGTGTGCAACATTTGATCTGATACAAAGACACTTACCAGCAATCAATTGTATGCCTTACAGAGACCCATTTGACCCCAGAATTGCGGAATAGGGTTAGGAGAAAATGGGTAGGGAAAGAATTCCATTCGTATGGGAATATTTTTTCACTCTAAAATCGATTTTCAAGTTCTGGGGAAAAATATATGTTTTTTTGAATGGCTCCCTGCATGGTCAAAAAATCTTGTTGGCTTGCGTTTACATCCCCCCCCCCCCCTTCTCGTTAGAGGTGTTTGGAGAGCTTCTTAAGTCCAGGGAGGGGAAAGAGAACCTCCCTCTGATAGTTGTGGGGGATTTAAACGCAGTGTTTGATCCTGGCTTGGACCGTATTAATTTAGGAAGTAAGGAGAACAACCCTTCAAGAACAGTTGCTTCTAAACTGGCTATCTTCTGTGAGGAATTTGGTTTGTTGGATGTGTGGCGGTCCAAATACGGAGCAAGGAGGGTGTTCTCTTGCCACAATAAAACCCACAACACTTTATCTAGGATAGACCATTGGTGAGTCTCTCCCTTATTTCCAAGGTCAGTCGAATGAGGTATGAACCAATTATTATCTCAGACCATGGCCCAGTAGTGGTAACTTTGGGGGAAGTGGAAAATAAGATCATTAATTTTAAACTGAACCCACATTGGCTATCTATATTAGAGGCACCAGATGTGAGAAATATTGTAACAGAATTTTGGACGGAGAATGTGAGGATGTAAAGTCCATTAGAAGTTTGGGACGCACTTAAGGCCTACTTGAGGGGAATATTTAAAAAGGAGATAGTGGAAGCGAGATATAGATTCAGCTACCAGGAGCGGAAACTTAAGAAACAGTATAAAGAAGTAGAGAGTAAGATGGGGGAAAGAGCAGCCAACAACAAGGAGATACTTGAGAAAGCAAAAAATGAATATGAGGCATTTCTTACTATCAAAGCACAACATAAGATGTTTTTTCAGGGTCAAAGATATTTTTCAGAAGGGGGAGAGCAGGTAAGATTCTGGCTCAGAGGGTTCGAGCTCCCAGGGAAAACGGATATATCTCAGCAATTAGAAATGAAGGAGGGGATATCGAAAAAGATTCACTCAGAATTAGGGAACATTTTAAACATTTATAGGTCCACTTCAGATTGTCCAAGGGGGGGGGGGGGGCAGAGGAGTTTCTGGGAAAGAGTAACTTCCCCAAACTAAATGAGGGCCAGAAACAAATGTTAGACGAACCTGTGACATTAGAAGAATTAAGAAGGACAGTGGCAGGCTGTACTAAAGACTCCTCTCCGGGGACAGACGGATTCCCGTTTGCTTTGTATAGAAAGTATGAGGAAGTACTCCTGCCCTTGTTGCTGGATGTACTTAATGAAGCAAAAAAAGAGGGGAAAATGCCGGACTCTATGATGCAAGCAGATATTGTCCTAATCCCCAAAAAAAGAAAGATAATTTAGAAATGGGGTCATTTAGGCCTATTTCACTTCTGAACACTGACGTGAAGATTATAGCGAAACTCCTTGCGAACAGGCTCCAAAAAGTTATTTCCTCTATCATTCACGCAGACCAAAATGGGTTTATCCCGGGACGGAAACTGAATGACTGTATACATAGATTGTATTCAGCGATAGAAATGGGAGAGGGGGGGCTCTGCTCCATCCTGTCTTTAGACGCAGTAAAAGCTTTCTCTGGGAAGTTTTGAAGCAATTTGGGTTGGGGTTGGTTTTTATAGGTTGGGTCCAGCTATTATATAGCGCTCCGGTTGCAAGGGTGGTAATAAATGGGGCTCGATCCGAAGAGTTTACACTGACTAGAGGAACTAGACAGGGCTGCCCCCTCTCTCCGCTATTATACGCTATGTATATCGAACCACTAGCGATTTTATTAAGGGAAGATCATGGAATAGCGGGGGGGGGGGGGTAAGAAGGATAAACTGTGTTTATACGCAGATGATTTGATCCTATATTTGCAAGACTATGTAACTGTAGTCCCAAGGGTGATGGCGGTTATAGAAGAATTTGGGAAGTGGTCCGGGCTTCAGATAAACTGGGCAAAATCGCAATTGCTTCCTTTAGATCCCGGGGTTAAAGAGGGGTTACTAGAACAGAAGGTAACCATATGTGAGAACAGTTTTAGATATCTAGGCATACAAATAGCAAAAGAATTGGATAGGTTTGTGGAAATTAATCTGCTCCCCCTTTTGAAAGCGATAAGAGAAAGAATACACTGCTGGGATAGGTTGCTGTTATCAAGGGCAGACAGGATAGGTCTTATTAAAATGATGCTCCTCCCGCAAATTCTATTTGTGCTCTCAGCCAGTCCAGTTTGGATAGAGGAGTCACTGTTTAGGGCGATTGAGGCGTTGCTCAACGACCTCATATGGGGGCGGAAAAAAGTTTGCATGAAGTTAAGCTATCTATATCGGCCTCTGGAGAAAGGAGGCTTGGGGATTCCCTTTTTTAAGGGATCCTTCATAGCTGCACAGTTTAGTAGGTTAGCAAATTGGGAAAGCAACCCAGTAATTATGAGGTTGCTACAATTCACCAAGGATCCGACAAAATCACTTATAGAAGTATTAGAGAGCAGTATTTTCGATACCGAAAGGTTTAAGAGTTGGGAGTTGTCCAAAGTGTTATTGAAATGTTGGAAGAGATAAAGAAAATGCTGAATATCCATGGGTTTTTGGAAAAAACCCCGGTATGGGAGAACTATCACATGCAAGAGTTTTTGAGCATTCCGGACTCTGGGTTCTGGAAAAGATTGGGGGTTAATTTTGTATCACAGTTTTTGACAGATGGGAAGGTTAAGTCTTTCTCACATTTTGAAGAGGTATATCACCTGAAGAAGGGCGATTTTTTTTTTTTTTTTTTTTTTTTTTTTTTTTTTTTTTGAGATATGGGCAAGTTGCACACGCACTCACAGTATTTAAAAAAAAGAAGGGGATAGGTTTAAGGATTGAATCACATGAATGTATAGATATGGTACTGAATAACAATGGTAACATTAGAAATATAGTTTCAAAAATATATAAACACATAGTGAAAGGGGTTTCGATTAACGTAAGACACAATTCACGCACAAAGTGGGAAAGAGAGGTTGGGTGTGACTCATCTGTGAATTGGGAGTGTGTATATGGGAATATGAGACATTGTTCAATAGGATGGAACCATAGACTCATACAATACAGTATTATCCATAAGATTTACTATTCACCAACAGATTTATGGAGAATGAAACTTAAAGGAGATAATAAGTGTTTGAGATGCGGAATTGGGGAAGCAAATTTCCTTCATGTCATATGGGCCTGCCCCAAAATCCAAGTTTTCTGGAATGAAATTTCTACCTATCTATCAACAATATTGGGGACGGCTCTGTCACTCACACTGAAAAGTGCTATTCTGGGTGATTTGGAAGGGACAGGAGTTGACCAAGCAAAGCAACAATTGGTCCAGAGGGTGTTACATTTGGGTCGAGTTTGTATTGCTAGGAAATGGGGATCTGCAGAGGCTCCAACAAGAGAGCATTGGACGAGTTTAGGAGATAAAATTAAACAGTATGAGCAGGTCTGGTTTGGCAGGCAGGGCAAGAGGGGAAGGGAGAAATGGAGCAACATATGGGAGATATGGAGAAAATTCAAATCTTGTAAAATGGAAGTCTCCCGTGTGTTTCTCCTTCCTCCCCCCCCCCCCCCCTCCCCCTTACATGGTTAAGGTTTTTTTTTTTTTTTTTTTCTTTTCTCCATCGGTGCGCGAGGGTGGGTGTTCAGAGGGTGGGAATAATTCTTTACATGTACATAAAACCGGGTACAATGTAAGATCGGTATGCTATGCACCCGGGTTTGTTCTAATGTAAAGGGAATGCATTTCTGTGGTGTAACTGTGTTTGTAGTGAAGACAACGAATAAAGAAGTTTTAAATAACTTGAAATGGGAAGGAAAAGGGGAAAAGAGAATTATGTATAACATAAATCACTGCCTTTAATTATGTAACAGACCAATACAGAATGCATTGTAAAACAAAAAAAAAACCTCTTTTCTCAATATTTCATTTTCAGGTTATCGCTTAACAGATCAGTTTTATGATATCCTTATAAGAAAATTCGACAGGCAGAGAAGAGGGCAGGTTGCCTTTGATGACTTCATCCAGTGCTGCATTGTTTTACATGTGAGTTGTAGATAACATTTAATATATTGCACATTTTGGGGTTGTTCGGCACCAGAATTTATTTTTTTAATCTGCTGGTTGTGTTCCCATTTTGCAATTTTCGCTCCTGTTATTGTGACTTTTTTTTTCATCGCCTTATTGTTTGTTTAGTTTTTTTTGTGTGCTGACCAGTAAAGTGCGTTACATTTGATAGGATCCTCAAGAAAAGTCCATAGATTTTGTTGGTCTGTTTGTAGGTGTATAATGCTCCAGTGTAAAAGATTTTGCCATTATATTTCTCTCTTCCCCACCAGAAACTGACTGACGCTTTCCGTCGCCAAGACACAGACCAGGACGGCTGGATAAAAGTGTCGTATGAACAGTATCTTTCCATGGTCTTCAGTGTAATATAATGCCCACAGAACCCTGAAAGAGACTGAATTGCCAAATCTATAGTTTCTTAATTTACTGGAATGCGGCACAACTAAGGTGCTATATGTTCAGCCTCCTCTACATCTTTTTAACATCTTCCACAGAGTTGTATATACAAAGAGCTTATTTTCTACATTTTGTTAGTAATAATATTAATCTAGCCATATTTTTTATTTGCAATGCAATGAATGGGTAACACTTTGTCTTACAATGATACAGTTGTATGTTGGTTATCATTCTATTAACTACTTGTGCCATAAAATCCTTTTATTAGCCCATCGGATATGTGCTTGAATCTGTAGTAAGAATGCATGATAACTGCCTGTCTTAGGGGAAACCTATCACATCTAATTGTAATAGCTCCATAACCTAATAAAGTATAGTACATGGGGTGTGTAATAAAGGTATGATAGTTGAGGAACTTTGTAAATACATGAGCATCATTGTTTTTCCCCATCTCTGTCTAGAGCTAAATTGTATGTACTATGTTCAGCCGACCGTAGAGTTATACATATTGTATCAACCCTGTAAAGGTCGTGGTCCAAAGACCTGTATTTACAGTATGTGTCATCATACTAGTCTGTTTGGTACAGAAGTGATGATTATCTGTGCACACACATGTCAGATGCAGCGTGAAAACTCGTAGGATCCTATAATAACAGTGGAAGACGAGTAGTTCTATTACATGTGCTGTTCCATCCTTCCCAATATCCTTGCATCTAAGAAGATAAACTTCTTGAAAATTGAATTTACAAATTGAATTGAACCCACTAGGAAATCTCCAATAAAAATCCATCATGATAAACCAGTGACACTTAAAGATCTAGGCACCGTGACTGTGGTAATCTTCTTATATGCGTTGTCCATGTCCTCCTTCCTTTAAAAAGCTATTTGAAAAATTAAGCTAGAGCCCATTACCCCTGATGAGAATGGGCGAAACATGTTGGGGGGCTATTAGTCTTTTTAGCGTCAATGTATGTGTGGATGAGTGAAATGTAACATTAGTCAAGAGCACAACTCTGTACTGCAGACACAGCCAGCCTGAATATAGGTGTCAATCGCCAGATAGAATAGAAATGGATGAGTGTAGTCCTGTGTGAAAAGGCTCGAGTGAACAGCAAAACACTTGACATATGGGCAAACAATGACATATGCAGATGATTAAGACCGCAGAGACAAATACTGACACCTAGTGTCTTTATTAAACAACTGGCCAACAGTGTAGCCAACATCACGCTAATCAGTAGCTGTCAAGCACACAGTGGTGCCGTAAGAGGCACTACATCACACAGGGCACACCATAACAATCGAGAGATAACCAAACTGTCCACACAACATTGGGTTTTTAACCCCTTATCACCGACACTAGTTTTCAGCTCAATCACCAGACTCGATTTTTCAAATCTGACATGTATCACAATAATTGGTTATAACTTTGGAACGCTTTAACATATCCAGGTGATTTTGAGAATGTTTTCTCGTGACACATTGTACTTCATGTTAGTTATAAAATTTAATTTTGCGATTCGTTCTGAAAAAAAGTGAAAATTTGGCAAAAGTTTGTAAAAATTCTTCATTTTCCAAGTTTGAAATGTTCTGCTTTCCAGACAGGAAGTAAAACTACCCAAAAAGCTTGATAATTTACATTTACGGAATGTCTGCTTTATGTTGGGATGATATTTTATGCATCCTCTCACTTTTCTAGGATGTTATGAGGTGCAGAACTTTAGGTGCGATTTTTCGCATTTTCATGAAAATTGCCAAAACTCACATTTTGAGGGACAAATCAGCTTCCAAGTGACTTTGAGAGGCCTAAATAATAGTAAAACCCCATAAATTACCCCACTATAGAAACTTCAACCCTCAATATATGTAAAACAACTTCTATTAAGTCCATTACCCATTACCCATTTCACATGGGTTAAAACAATATGGACCTGCGATTTAGAAACTATGGAATTTTTTTGGAAAATACATTCATTTAGGCCAAACTGACAGTTTCAGAATAAATTAAATGATGAAACGCACTGCAACGTTTGATGCCCAATTCCTCCCGAGTGTTCTGATACCACATATGTGGTGGTAAACTGCTGTACGGGCGCACGGGCGAGTATAGAATGAATGGAGGCGCCATCCACAGCAGATTTGTCACATTGTACGACCTATACATTTTTATTTTTTTTGGTAATGCAAACAAATGAGGGCTTATTTTTTACGGGATGTATAGATAATTCATTTAGGGGGTCTATAGCTTATTCATGAGATTTTATTAACTATTTCAAGGGGGACACAAACAAAATCATCAATTTTTATTTTGGATTTTTAGCATTTTTTTCCCCCCCGCTCACCGTAACATAAAAATAATATTTTATCTTTATTCTCTGGTTCACTACGATTGCGGTGATACCTCATTTATATAGTTTTTCTTATCTTTGCTCAATTTTCCTGAGCAAAACCAATATTGGAGAATATCGCATTGTTTTTACTATTGACAACTTTTTAGGGCCATAACTATGTATTTTTCTGTTGTCAGATCTGGTTGAGGGCTTATTTTTTGCGAAAAGAGTTGTTCTTTTCAGTCGTATCATATTAGGGAACGTAGCTTTTTTTGATCACTTTTTAGAACATTTTTTGTGATTGTGTTTGATGAAAAATTGTATATTACGGGAAGTTTTTCGTAGTTTTTTTTTTCATCGTTCACCGAGCGGTTTCAATATTGACTTAGATTTATTGTACAGATTAATACGGACGCGGTGATACCAAATATGTACATTTTTCGTGTGTTTTTGTGTTTTATATACTGTATTTGCATTATATGTGTAACTGGGGAGATTATGGGACTTTATTTTATTTATTTAATTATTATTATAAAATGATTTAATCTTTTTTTTTTTTACTTTCACATATTTTCCACCTTTTGGCTTGAACAAGCGATCATCCGATCACTTATTCAAGCCTCTACACTGCTATACACTTGTATTGCAGTGTATAGTGTAAGTAACTGAGCATGCTGCACATGCTCAGTTACATATAGCCGGGTCCTGCCAGGATGGCAGAACCCGGCGAGAAGAGGAGCAGGAAGCCCCGGGTCACTCCCCGGACCTGGGGCAGCAGCAGGAGAGATCGGATCCCCCGGTAAGCACACCGGGGGGGTCCAATCCACGTGGGACACACTTGCACGCCGCGGTCATACTTGACCGCGGCGTGTAAGGGGTTAAACACCCGAGATCGGAGTTTTTCCAATCCGGGTGTTAGTGCCGGGTCTGGGCTGTGATATCACAGCCCGACATCGGCACTATACTGACCCGATGTCGTGAAATCTTAATGACCGACGTATATTCCCGATAGGGCGGTCATTAAGGGGATAATAGTTTATTTGCACTGAGAAGTTAATTATTTTAAACATCATAATTAAACATTTGGATATGGGAAGTATCGTTTTGCCACAGGCAATATTCTGTAAATAAACTAACCCTGGTCCTTAACCCCTTAAGGACGCAGCCATTTTACAGCTCAAAGGGGTTATGCCACGAAACAATTGACTGCAAAAAGCTTTCAAAGAGGTTAAAATATTTCAAAAATCTATTTGTAATGGTTACCTGGAATTAAAGATTCCTTTCTATTTGTTATTATGATGCTTGTTCAGCCTCTATTCTGCTCCACACAGAAGCAGATGTGGGAGGGGCCTAGCCAGGCACATGCACAGCACTGACAGCGGCAGTTATTCCACACCTCAGTGCTACAGAGCGCTCAGCCTTCAGAGTCTCCTTCCACCTGCTGTGCTCAAATAGTCCCTGCATTACTGATCCAATAGAAGTCCAATTGAAATGTGTCCTACGCCCCATGTTAAAAGTGCACCAAAAAAAAGTTGGTGCACTCTGTCAAAGCAGTGCAGGGGGGCACCAGATTCATGAAGAACGTGCGCCAGAAATCCTGAATCTGGCGGCCCCTGCACACTGCACGTAGTACACATGTACTATGTATTCTCACAGCAACATGGTCGGTCAGGCTGACATGCATGGATGCATAGATAAATAGGTGACGGCTTCTCACATGTTACTGATCTTTAGCTACTTCCCTGCCAGTCAGGGACAGGGGCCCCTTTGCAGGACAGCAGTGTAGCATGGAGGGACAGTGAATGGTGGAGAGTACAGGAGGAGGACTGCATCAGGAGAGATCAGAGCTCAGCCTGTTACTTGTGTTATCTCTGCAGCCTCCTGTGTGACCTGACTAATGGTGGAGGGAGGAAGGGCTGCTGCATTTCTATGATCCATGTTAGGGGAGGACTCCTCTGTGCAGCAGATAGCCATGTATGTCTGCAGTTACCTTGTATCTGCTGCTGGAAGCAACTGTAGATCAGTGGAAATCGCCTCATTCACTGGTGTAGACGGCTGAGCTCTCTGCCCCCTGTCTCACTTCCTATTGGCTGCAGTGTGTCAGCTGATCTCTGTGTGGAGAGGAGCTGTGAGCCCGTGGAATGATCTGTAGTGTAGAGCAGCTGCTGACTCCTTGTGCGCAGACTCGGCCAGATCAGCTGTAGCTCAGGACGGGACACAGCTACCACTAGAGGGCGCCAGCAACCAGGACAAAAGGAGTTATCTCAGTAAGCCTGCAGATTTTGTAATAAGTGTAAATGGTGAAAGTACTTGTCACAATGCATTGGACCCAATTACAGCCATTTGCTATGGTGACACAACCCCTTTAAGGCTCAGTCCCATTTTTTGGATTCTGACCTGCGTCTCTTTATATGGTTATAACTTTTGAACACTTTTACTTATCAAAGCGATTCTGGGATTGTTTTTTCCCCACATGTTTTACTTCATTTTAGTGGTAAATTTTGGCTGATAAGTTTTGCGTTTATTTACAAAAAAAGGGAAATTATGAATTTTCAGAAAAATTTGCCATTTTCGAAATTCAAAATCACCGCGTTTTCAGGCAGATAGATTTACCACCTAAATAACTTGCCGAATAACATTTCCCATTTGTCTACTTTACATTTTCATAATTTTTGAAATGTTTGGATAATTTATTTTGACGTCACGCGGCCTACAAATCGAATAGCGATTTTCCGTATTTTCAGAATTGACTATTTTGGGGATAAATACTGTTTGAAATTAAATTTTACATATTTAGCATCAAAAACCCCCTATATAACCAACCCATTTTCAAATCTGCACCCCACAAACTATCAGAAACAGCATTTACAAAGATTGTTAACCCCTTGAGATCTTCATAGTAATTGAATAAAAATGGCGGTGAAATTTAGAATGGTCAAATTTTGTCGGTTATACGTTCATTTAGCCCTAAAATTTACACATTTCCAAAAGATAAAAAGAGAAAACCCACCATAAAATTTGTTCTACAATTTCTCCTGAGTGCAGCGACCCCCCCACATGTGGACATTACTTGTGTTATGGGGGCACAGCGAGGCGCGGAAGGGAAGGAGCACCCTGCAGCTGCCAGGATTTTCGTTTTCTCGTTGCCCCCTTTTGAAGGCTATAAAATCTTCGCTTTTCTGTTATTTGGGTCATGTGACGGCATTTTTTTTGCGCGATGAGATGCTTTTTCCAGTGTTACCATTTTGGGGTTGGTATCACCTATTGTTGAAAATGTAGGAACTTTTTTTGAGGTCATGAGTTGAAAAGCATCAATTCTGTACTGGATTTTTAATTTTTTTTTTTTTTTTCGTGTTCACCGTATATCCTAATAATCATGTTATCTTTATTCTATGGGTCGATACGATTACGGGGATACCAGACATGAATATTTTTTCTTATGTTTTACTAAATTTGCCAAATAAAACCCTAATGTGGGGAAAAATCTATCATTTTTGCATCGCCGTCTTCCAACATTGTTACGTTTTTGGCTACAGAGCTGGTTGATGGCTTGTTTTTTGCGGGACATGTTGTTCTTTGCAACAGTATCATTCTGGAGTACATATGTTTTGTTGATCACTTTTTATTGCATTTTTAGTGGGATATAATAGGTAAAAAATCATAATTTTTGGCGGGTTTTTAACGTTTTTTTTTTTTTTTTTAGGCGTTCATCATATGGGTTCAATAGTTATTTAGTTTTATTCTATGGATTGTTACGGACGCGGTGATACTATATATGTGGGGTTTGTGTTATGATTTAGACTTTTTTGAGCGTTAAATGTCTCTTTATATGTTTTGGGGCTTATGGGCATTTTTAGTGATTTATGAAGTTATTTTTTATTGAAAAACATTTTTTTTTTTTTACATTTTTTACTTGATCCACCATGGGATATGAACAAGCAATCATTTGATTGCTTGTTCATGATAATACTCTGCAATACTGATGTATTGCAGGGTATTAGCAGTGCCAGCCTATGCAGATGCATAGGCTGACACTTTGCCTTTAAGATGACGTCACAGACGCCATCTTAAAGGTACTGCCTTCAGGCTTCTGTGGGGTCCCGATCGCACCCCAGAGGTGCCATAGGAGCGATTTCCCCCCCCCCCCCCTGAAAACGGCGCAGGGGCACCGATCATGGGGTAAAGACCCCCGGAAGGCATGTTAAATGCCGTGGTCGCGTTGACCGCGGAATTTAACGGGTTAAACGCCTGCGATCAGAGCCCACTCCGACCGCGGGTGTTAGCCGGGGATGTCAGCGTTGAAATCCCGCGGCTAACGATGCCGGTTCGGCTGCTATGCAGCGCTGAACCGGCATCGTCTCTGCGCAGTAGCTGTACTGCGCTGAGCGCTATTCGCGGGACTCGGCACAGAGAGCTAAGGGGGTAAGAAAGTTCTGTAAAATATAGATCTGGGCACTGTGATTGTGGTAATCTTCTTATAGGCAAGTGTCCCTGGTTTATCATGCTTGATTTTTATGGTAGATTTCCTTTAACCCTTTAAGGACCTCGCCCTTTTTTGTTTTTTCATTTCCATTTTTACTTTCCACAATCAAAAATCTATAACTTTTTTATTTTTACATGTACAGAGCTGTGAGACGGCTTGTTTTCTGTGTAATTGCACTTCATAGTGGTAGTATTTAATATTCCATGCCATATACTGGGAAGCGGGAAAAAATGTCAGAATGCCGTGAAAATGGTGAAAACCTGCATTTGCAGCGTTTTCTTGTGGGCTTGGATTTTACGGCTTATACTGTGCACCAAAAATGACAAGTCTACTTTATGCTTTGGATCAGTGCGATCACGGGGATAACAAATTTGTATAGGTTTTATGTTTTCATAGATTTACAAAAATTACAACTTGTAGAATTTTTTTTTATTTTGCCATCTTTTGGCGCTAATAAATTTTTCCTACTTAAGTGTACGGCGCTGTGGGTGGTGTCATTTTTTGCAACTTCTGATGAAGTTTTCAATGCTACCATTTTTAGGACTGTGCAGCCTTTTGATCACTTTTTATTGTGTCATTTTCATTTGGGCGCTATTTTCCGATACAGGGTTAAATGCAGTGAAAAAACGTTATTATATTTTAAACGGGCATTTTTGGACACGGCAATGCCTAAAGTGTTAGTGATTTTCACTGTTTATTTATATCAGTTCTAGGGTAAGAGGGGGGTGATTTGAATTTTTAGGATTTTTTATTACTTTTTTTTTTACTTTTTTTAAATTTTTACTTTTACTATTTTTCAGACTCCCTAGGGTACCATAGGTTGTCCGATTGATCCCACCATATACTACTGTATATACTGTATGGCAGTATATTGGGATTTCCCTCCTCATTCTTTACAATGTGCTGGTGGCACATTGTAATGAAAGGGTTAAAACGAGACCACCTTGGATCCTTGGAAGACCAGAGGCTGTCATGGTGACGGATCGCCGCTCCTCGATGAAGTCACGGGGAGCGGCGATCCTTGGCAAGATGGCAGCGCCGCCATTTTCTTGCTAGCACCGATCGCGGGTGTTACCTGTTCAAAGACTTACTGGCTATGGAGAGGGCTCAGCCCGCGACCGGTAAAAGGGTTAAGGGAATTTGTGCAGTTAAAAAAAAAAAGCCAATAGTAGGTGGGTATGGGCCCCCACAAAGGTAACGGTACCCACCCAACTAAAATAAACGCACCGCCCCAATGGAGAATTCTGGGTATTATGATAAATTACAACACTCCCCTCAACCAATAAAGCCAACACATAAAAAGTACAATCAATCTTTATTATGCCATATATACCATAAATAAAACGGGAACAGACCTAAAAACATACATACCATAGCCCTCGCACATTTACTTACCCGGTCACCAGAGTTCTCAGAAAGTGCATTTTCTGACGATAATGCACTGTGCTGTGATTCACTAAGATTGTGCGCCCAGTATCATGAATGTGTCGCTTCCCCACACTGGTCCGACAGAGTTCACCATCTTTTTAGTGCTGCATCTAAGTGTTAGGGCTTGAGACACAATTTGAAAATTAAATCCAGCGCTCAGTCCGAATCTGTTGGACAATCCGATGGCATTCCCCCTAAATTGTGTTGCATGGAAGCCAGCGCAGCTGCACCTACTACTGTGCAAGCCATTTTAACATTGGAGAACGGCACAGTCCGACTAAAGTGTTGCAAAAAGCCCTTAGTAAATGCGCACCAATGTAACAGGAACATGTACCAAAGCCTAGCACCTTGTAACAATGCATAAATAAAATGCAAGGACAAAGTACTCCAATACAATTGTAAATAGAGAATCCAGAGCACTGGTGAGAACAGGAGGGTAAATTGATCCACCAGCATGTTTTTTTCACTTAGTTTATTGCTACAGGTCTGTCACCTCTGGGAATTTTTTTAAATTTTTTTTTACTAAACTGAATAAACAAATGAATTCATGTTTGTTGTAAATAGATCATGTAAATGCCTGGCCCATGAGTGCTGACTTTTCAGGATGCAAGTACCTGTACTGTTTTCTAATGTGCACATACACTAGAGATGTATACATTCATAGAATAAAAACGTAAATGAGATAATTGTAAAAGAGCACAAAATTTTAGTACACTTTCAGATACCTGCAAGCTACTGGAATTATTCTGGCACCTGGTGCTACGTTCCATAATTATATGACAAGCCCTATGTAACTGGCAGCTTAACATTCCAGTTTTTACTGACTTCAGCACTGCATTTTTGCAAAGTGACTGAAACCCTCCAGCAGCAGGTTGTCCAGATGAAAGCCAAAGGGGTGACCCTACCAGCCATAGCAAGATAAATCGGAATATTGCATCTTTACAATATCAAAAATTTGTTGAAGTCACCCAAGAAGCATGGTCACCCTTGAAAGACTAATGCAAGTGAGGAAAGTATAATGCCGAGAATCTCCATGGGTAATCGTTTCATCACTGCAGCTGGAATTACTTGCTGGTTTAGTACTGAACAGTGTAAGGATTTTTCTTGTACATACAGTATCTTGACCTTACCGACGTGTGACACAGGCCGGGTCCCGGTGCATGGAGAGGGCTCGCAGGCCGAGCTCTCTTCATAGCCGGTAAGTCTTTGCTGCATATTTATCCAAATTTGCAAAGTGGATGATCAAACACTCAGTTTGTCCAAGTCATCCTGCAGCCTATGAACATCCTCCATAGACTGTATTACACTACACAGCTTGGTGTCATCTGCAAAAATACACACAGTGTCAACCTTGGTGACCTTATGCATGTCTATGGTTAAGCCAGATATAGGTTAGCAGCTGGCTGAAAGGGGGTAAAAGACAGGTTATAATGTTGGGTCACTGCGGAACACTGTGATCCCAAGAAAGCGAATCCCAAACCTCACAGTATGGCCACAGCAAGGAGTTTGCCTAGTGCCATTCCTGGACAGTGGAGAGGTGGTAAATGCCATTGATGGTTTTCTCATTCGTTGTTGAAGCACTTGGTATGAAAGTTTCTGACTGTTTGCTCCACTATTATATGAAGTTCAGAGCCACATATGTAAAACTGCATGGGAGATTCTACATTATTCCGCAGGAAACTGTGAACTTCATAAGCTGAATAGCCAATATTATGCAAGCAACTATAAACATTTTAATAAAGAAACTGGAATTATGCTCAAGTTTGCTGTTTAATTTTAACACTTTACTCTTGATCTATTTTCACAAATGCCATTTTTTTACAGCAATATGTTCTTACCCTTGGTTTTAAAAAGTATACATTCTGGAATGTTCAACCAGTAACGATCAAGGCCTGTATTATTAAAACCTGTCTCCTCGGTAGCATATTGCGCATATTATATGATGAGGGGCTGGCCTCGCCACATATTAGGCGTATGGGTCTGATTGTGTGTTTTTGCGCCCTAAAAGTTGTGTGTCCATAATTGCATAATTTTCAAGCCAAAATTGGCAAATTGAAGAGAAAATGTATGAAAAAGAAGTAAAAGCAAACTCACATCTCAGAACTTTGTATTCCTCTCAATGTTATTGCAGTCCCATAAAGCCATCTCCTGGAGGTGCATGTATGGAAATTCCTTGCCGGCAGGAACTATACAACAGGTGGATCTTGGAACTCCAATGTTAAAACTTTATTCTTAACAGTTAAAAAACATGTTGCTGTATCTCTTATATGGACATGTATAGGAGATACAGCAACAAATACTTTTAACAGTACAAACTTTTAACATTGGATTTCCAAGATTCCGAGTGCTGGATCCACCTGTCACCAATTTTGACATGAAATATTGTAACCAAGTGAAAACAGGGGTACAACACTACACGACAACACAGCAACTATAGAGTTAACTAAGCAGAGCTGCTGCACTCAGTAAATGTAACTGAGAGGGAGGAGGGAGATTGCACATTAGAGAGAGCTGGAAGCACAAGACATTCCTGTACAGGACAGTAAATGTAGAAGCTCCTCTACCAGAGGGTCCAGAGACATCTGCAGAGGGAGAACACCTCAGCCTCCATACATCAGGTACTGAAGTCACTGCCCCAGCCCCTAGAATCTGTCTTGGAATATTATTACTGTGGTTGCTGACTGAACTGTTCATTCTGCTGAGACTGTAGAATATGTGCTCATATATCTGGGCCTTATATCCCCTCAGAATCCTAAAAGAACTCGCCCCTGCTAGCCAATCGTGTTCTGGCGTGTGTGGCTGTTACAATATGGCACAATTACAGAAACGCTAAATCAGAGAGTAGTGCAAAATACTTCTCAAAGATTTATCTTTAGGATTCCTTGCCAGAATTCATCAGATATCAGGTTTCTAAATCTATTCAGTTGGTAACATTCTGGTAACCCCTGTAAATTGACCTCTTTGCTGCAAGAAAAATGCTAAATCAGTACTTCCTTTGCACTTGTAGAAGAACACCTTGGATGTCATCTGTATGTAACTCCGGGTGTGCTGCAATGAGGAATACTATGGAAAACTGGAATTGAGATTTTCTATATATAAGCGGTTGCCCAAAAAAACATGTTGCAAACTTGGTTAAGACTGGACACTCCTCACACTGTTTGTTCCTAGAATAACTTGCGTTATTACTAAGGATGGCCTGTGTCGAATCCTCATTCTAAAAGGAATAGAGTCCATGGAAATTTGGCACCCTGTAATCTTTCTACAGCTTGGTAACAGACATTAGTGTCGAATAACTCCCTGTAACCGCTCCCTTACTTGCACACCTCCTGTGGTCTGGGTGTCTTTGCCTCCGTGATCCAGAGTGTTTTCCTGTCTGTGTAGGGACGAGTCCGGTCTGCATGTGCTTTACATCCTCCGCTAGATTACCTTATAGCTGCATAATGGGTAACATGAATAGGCCCCTCCGGTATGGACATTCCGTGGGAAGTCCTCCTCTCTATATTGGTAATGGCCTCCCAAAGGACAATTATTTCACGCCTGACCATTTGCAGTTTGCCTAGTGACTTTCCCATGACCACTACTCACCTTCCTATTCTGCTCGTGTCCTACTACCCTCTCCCACTCTTCTCCCCCCTCCTTTTGTTGGTATTTTGGTAAAATTGTAAAATGAAATAAAAACAAGTTATCCAGTTACCTGGCATTTACAATTATACAGTTATTTGAAAAACAAAATAGGAAGGGCTTTTAACATCTCCCTGTTCCTGAGAGTTACCAGTAAAACCAATCCCACTTTTTTGGTCCTCTGACCCCTCCCTAGAAGCAAATAAAAATATGATGTGTGTTAGAATATGGCAACAACATCTTTTTAAAATTTTTATTTTCTTTTTTTTGTGCATTTTTCAATTCAATATACTAGAAATATTAAATTATGGCAAACAATCTTCTTGTCCTGAAAAAAACAATGTGTGCATAAAAAAGAATTGAAGGCGCTTGAAAGGCAGGAAGGAAAACATAAACCCTTGCGATGTAAGGAAGCTGTTAGTCTCAATTAGAATTTTTTTTTTCAAAATAAAACACACATGGTTTAAAATAACAAATAAAAACAGAAAGGTGACCTTAGCATTTGAGAGGAAAAACCTTATCCTAAGCTGGCCATACGTGTTAGAATACCTCACATTCGTCACAAAGGTTGATATCAAGGGTACTTACTTAGCATGTTTCATGTATCATGTAATTAAGTCAAAGTTTTAAATAAATATATTAGGCTTTGATAGGAAATTGTTAACACCTTGCATCTTCCATCCACAATAAAGTCTCTTTTACTCAAAGTAGTTTCTTGTTCTGGATGTCAAACGCATTCAGTGTGCAATAGAACCAGCTTCAGTGTTATTTGTGACAAAACTCAGGTGTCTTCAGACAGGTTATATAATGGCTTTGGCTCACTTGGATCCCAGGCCTGCGTGCTGTCCGGAACAATGCAATGCTACCTCTTGTTTGGAAATGAGGATTTTGGTTTTGTACAGACAGATTGAGCTAGAAAAAGCAGAAAAAAAAGGTAAAACACGACTACCATGCATGCCTTGTGTAGATACCACGTGTGTATATACACACACGCATACACACATACACTCACCGGCCACTTTATTAGGTACACCTGTCCAACTGCTCATTAACACTTAATTTCTAATCAGCCAATCACATGGCGGCAACTCAGTGCATTTAGGCATGTAGACATGGTCAAGACAATCTCCTGCAGTTCAAACCGAGCATCAGTATGGGGAAGAAAGGTGATTTGAGTGCCTTTGAACGTGGCATGGTTGTTGGTGCCAGAAGGGCTGGTCTGAGTATTTCAGAAACTGCTGATCTACTGGGATTTTTACGCACAACCATCTCTAGGGTTTACAGAGAATGGTCCGAAAAAGAAAAAACATCCAGTGAGCGGCAGTTCTGTGGGTGGAAATCAAATGCCTTGTTGATGTCAGAGGAGAATGGGCAGACTGGTTCGAGCTGATAGAAAGGCAACAGTGACTCAAATCGCCACCCGTTACAACCAAGGTAGGCAGAAGAGTATCTCTGAACGCACAGTACGTCGAACTTTGAGGCAGATGGGCTACAGCAGCAGAAGACCATACCGGTTGCCACTCCTTTCAGCTATGACCAGGAAACTGAGGCTACAATTTGCACAAGCTCCACGAAATTGGACAGTAGAAGATTGGAAAAACGTTGCCTGGTCTGATGAGTCTCGATTTCTGCTGCGACATTCGGATGGTAGGGTCAGAATTTGGCGTCAACAACATGAAAGCATGGATCCATCCGGCCTTGTATCAACGGTTCAGGCTGGTGGTGGTGGTGTCATGGTGTGGGGAATATTTTCTTGGCACTCTTTGGGCCCCTTGGTACCAATTGAGCATCGTTGCAACGCCACAGCCTACCTGAGTATTGTTGCTATGTCCATCCCTTTATGACCACAATGTACCCAACATCTGATGGCTACTTTCAGCAGGATAATGTGCCATGTCATAAAGCTGGAATCATCTCAGACTGGTTTCTTGAACATCACAATGAGTTCACTGTACTCAAATGGCCTCCACAGTCACCAGATCTCAATCCAATAGAGCATCTTTGGGATGTGGTGGAACGGGAGATTCGCATCATGGATGTGCAGCCGACAAATCTGCGGCAACTGTGTGATGCCATCATGTCAATATGGACCAAAATCTCTGAGGAATGCTTCCAGCACCTTGTTGAATCTATGCCACGAAGAATTGAAGCAGTTCTGAAGGCAAAAGGGGTCCAACCCGTTGCTAGCATGGTGTACCTAATAAAGTGGCCGGTGAGTGTATATATACACTTCAAGACAGTGTCAAATTTTAAATGGTCATATCTCCTGAAACGTGGCATATAGAAATACAATCTATTGTCCTAGGAGAATCTCCATTTTAATATATTATCAGGATTGTGTTTCTAGATTATATAAAATGGGAGATATCGACTGTTAAAGTGAGGGCATAAGAGATTGAGCAACTTAAGTGGTGCATTATACTGCATAGGGACACAAAGCTGGAACTACACTATTTGGAAATAAGAAAAAGGTGGGGGGATGGGCATTATACAGTGCGGGAAAGGATGGGCCTTATACAGAGCAGGGGCATTATATAGTGCAAGGGGGGGATGGGCATTATACAGTGCAGGGGGCATTATACAGTGCAAGGGGGGATGGCCATTATACAGTGGGGGGGGGCATTATACAGAGCGGGGCATTATATAGTGCAAGGAGAGATGGGCATTATACAGTGTGGGGTGTTATACAGTGTGAGGGAGACATTATACAGTGTGGGGGGTTATACTGTGTGAGTGGGGGCAGTGCAAGAGGAGAATGGGCGTTATACAGTGAGAGTAGGGGCAGTGCAAGGGGAGGATGGGCGTTACGCAGTGAGAGTAGGGGCAGTGCAAGGGGAGGATGGGCGTTATGCAGTGAGTGGGACAGTGCAAGGGGAGGATGGGCGTTATGCAGTGAGAGTAGGGGCAGTGCAAGGGGAGGATGGGCGTTACGCAGTGAGAGTAGGGGCAGTGCAAGGGGAGGATGGGCGTTATGCAGTGAGTGGGGCAGTGCAAGGGGAGGATGGGCGTTATACAGTGAGAGTAGGGGCAGTGCAAGGGGAGGATGGGCGTTATGCAGTGAGTGGGGCAGTGCAAGGGGAGAATGGGCGTTATGCAGTGAGAGTAGGGGCAGTGCAAGGGGAGGATGGGCGTTACGCAGTGAGAGTAGGGGCAGTGCAAGGGGAGGATGGGCGTTATGCAGTGAGTGGGGCAGTGCAAGGGGAGGATGGGTGTTACGCAGTGAGAGTAGGGGTAGTGCAAGGGGAGGATGGGCGTTATGCAGTGAGTGGGACAGTGCAAGGGGAAGATGGGCGTTAGGCAGTGAGAGTAGGGGCAGTGCAAGGGGAGGATGGGCGTTATGCAGTGAGTGGGGCAGTGCAAGGGGAGGATGGGCGTTATACAGTGAGAGTAGGGGCAGTGCAAGGGGAGGATGGGCGTTTTGCAGTGAGTGGGGCAGTGCAAGGGGTGGATGGGCGTTATGCAGTGAGTGGGGCAGTGCAAGGGGAGGATGGGCGTTACGCAGTGAGAGTAGGGGTAGTGCAAGGGGAGGATGGGCGTTATGCAGTGAGTGGGGCTGTGCAAGAGGAGAATGGGAGTTACGCAGTGAGAGTAGGGGCAGTGCAAGGGGAGGATGGGCGTTATGCAGTGAGTGGGGCAGTGCAAGAGGAGAATGGGCGTTATGCAGTGAGTGGGGCAGTGCAAGGGGAGGATGGGCGTTATGCAGTGAGAGTAGGGGCAGTGCAAGGGGAGGATGGGCGTTATGCAGTGAGAGTAGGGGCAATGCAAGGGGAGGATGGGCGTTACGCAGTGAGAGTAGGGGCAGTGCAAGGGGAGGATGGGCGTTACGCAGTGAGAGTAGGGGCAGTGCAAGGGGAGGATGGGCGTTACGCAGTGAGAGTAGGGGTAGTGCAAGGGGAGGATGGGCGTTATGCAGTGAGTGGGACAGTGCAAGGGGAGGATGGGCGTTAGGCAGTGAGAGTAGGGGCAGTTCAAGGGGAGGATGGGCGTTATGCAGTGAGTGGGGCAGTGCAAGAGGAGAATGGGCGTTACGCAGTGAGAGTAGGGGCAGTGCAAGGGGAGGATGGGCGTTATGCAGTGAGTGGGGCAGTGCAAGAGGAGAATGGGCGTTATGCAGTGAGTGGGGCAGTGCAAGGGGAGGATGGGCGTTATGCAGTGAGTGGGGCAGTGCAAGAGGAGAATGGGCGTTATGCAATGAGTGGGGCAGTGCAAGGGGAGGATGGGCGTTATGCAGTGAGAGTAGGGGCAGTGCAAGGGGAGGATGGGCGTTATGCAGTGAGAGTAGGGGCAGTGCAAGGGGATGATGGGCGTTATGCAGTGAGAGTAGGGGCAGTGCAAGGGGAGGATGGGCCTTATGCAGTGAGAGTAGGGGCAGTGCAAGGGGAGGATGGGCGTTATGCAATGAGAGTAGGGGCAGTGCAAGGGGAGGATGGGCATTACGCAGTGAGAGTAGGGGCAGTGCAAGGGGAAGATGGGCGTTATGCAGTGAGAGTAGGGGCAGTGCAAGGGGAGGATGGGCGTTATGCAGTGAGTGGGGCAGTGCAAGGGGAGGATGGGCGTTATACAGTGAGAGTAGGGGCAGTGCAAGGGGAGGATGGGCGTTATGCAGTGAGTGGGGCAGTGCAAGGGGAGAATGGGCATTATGCAGTGAGTGGGGCAGTGCAAGGGGAGGATGGGCGTTACGCAGTGAGAGTAGGGGCAGTGCAAGGGGAGGATGGGCGTTATGCAGTGAGTGGGGCAGTGCAAGGGGAGGATGGGTGTTACGCAGTGAGAGTAGGGGTAGTGCAAGGGGAGGATGGGCGTTATGCAGTGAGTGGGACAGTGCAAGGGGAAGATGGGCGTTAGGCAGTGAGAGTAGGGGCAGTGCAAGGGGAGGATGGGCGTTATGCAGTGAGTGGGGCAGTGCAAGGGGAGGATGGGCGTTATACAGTGAGAGTAGGGGCAGTGCAAGGGGAGGATGGGCGTTTTGCAGTGAGTGGGGCAGTGCAAGGGGTGGATGGGCGTTATGCAGTGAGTGGAGCAGTGCAAGGGGAGGATGGGCGTTACGCAGTGAGAGTAGGGGTAGTGCAAGGGGAGGATGGGCGTTATGCAGTGAGTGGGGCTGTGCAAGAGGAGAATGGGAGTTACGCAGTGAGAGTAGGGGCAGTGCAAGGGGAGGATGGGCGTTATGCAGTGAGTGGGGCAGTGCAAGAGGAGAATGGGCGTTATGCAGTGAGTGGGGCAGTGCAAGGGGAGGATGGGCGTTATGCAGTGAGAGTAGGGGCAGTGCAAGGGGAGGATGGGCGTTATGCAGTGAGAGTAGGGGCAGTGCAAGGGGAGGATGGGCGTTACGCAGTGAGAGTAGGGGCAGTGCAAGGGGAGGATGGGCGTTACGCAGTGAGAGTAGGGGTAGTGCAAGGGGAGGATGGGCGTTATGCAGTGAGTGGGACAGTGCAAGGGGAGGATGGGTGTTAGGCAGTGAGAGTTGGGGCAGTTCAAGGGGAGGATGGGCGTTATGCAGTGAGTGGGGCAGTGCAAGAGGAGAATGGGCGTTACGCAGTGAGAGTAGGGGCAGTGCAAGGGGAGGATGGGCGTTATGCAGTGAGTGGGGCAGTGCAAGAGGAGAATGGGCGTTATGCAGTGAGTGGGGCAGTGCAAGGGGAGGATGGGCGTTATGCAGTGAGAGTAGGGGCAGTGCAAGGGGAGGATGGGCGTTATGCAGTGAGAGTAGGGGCAGTGCAAGGGGAGGATGGGCGTTATGCAGTGAGAGTAGGGGCAGTGCAAGGGGAGGATGGGCGTTACGCAGTGAGAGTAGGGGTAGTGCAAGGGGAGAATGGGCGTTATGCAGTGAGTGGGGCAGTGCAAGGGGAGGATGGGTGTTACGCAGTGAGAGTAGGGGTAGTGCAAGGGGAGGATGGGCGTTATGCAGTGAGTGGGACAGTGCAAGGGGAAGATGGGCGTTAGGCAGTGAGAGTAGGGGCAGTGCAAGGGGAGGATGGGCGTTATGCAGTGAGTGGGGCAGTGCAAGGGGAGGATGGGCGTTATACAGTGAGAGTAGGGGCAGTGCAAGGGGAGGATGGGCGTTTTGCAGTGAGTGGGGCAGTGCAAGGGGAGGATGGGCGTTACGCAGTGAGTGGGGCAGTGCAAGGGGAGGATGGGCGTTACGCAGTGAGAGTAGGGGTAGTGCAAGGGGAGGATGGGCGTTATGCAGTGAGTGGGGCTGTGCAAGAGGAGAATGGGAGTTACGCAGTGAGAGTAGGGGCAGTGCAAGGGGAGGATGGGCGTTATGCAGTGAGTGGGGCAGTGCAAGAGGAGAATGGGCGTTATGCAGTGAGTGGGGCAGTGCAAGGGGAGGATGGGCGTTATGCAGTGAGAGTAGGGGCAGTGCAAGGGGAGGATGGGCGTTATGCAGTGAGAGTAGGGGCAGTGCAAGGGGAGGATGGGCGTTACGCAGTGAGAGTAGGGGCAGTGCAAGGGGAGGATGGGCGTTACGCAGTGAGAGTAGGGGCAGTGCAAGGGGAGGATGGGCGTTACGCAGTGAGAGTAGGGGTAGTGCAAGGGGAGGATGGGCGTTATGCAGTGAGTGGGACAGTGCAAGGGGAGGATGGGCGTTAGGCAGTGAGAGTAGGGGCAGTTCAAGGGGAGGATGGGCGTTATGCAGTGAGTGGGGCAGTGCAAGAGGAGAATGGGCGTTACGCAGTGAGAGTAGGGGCAGTGCAAGGGGAGGATAGGCGTTATGCAGTGAGTGGGGCAGTGCAAGAGGAGAATGGGCATTATGCAGTGAGTGGGGCAGTGCAAGGGGAGGATGGGCGTTATGCAGTGAGAGTAGGGGCAGTGCAAGGGGAGGATGGGCGTTATGCAGTGAGAGTAGGGGCAGTGCAAGGGGAGGATGGGCGTTATGCAGTGAGAGTAGGAGCAGTGCAAGGGGAGGATGGGCGTTATGCAGTGAGAGTAGGGGCAGTGCAAGGGGAGGATGGGCGTTATGCAGTGAGAGTAGGGGCAGTGCAAGGGGAGGATGGGCGTTACGCAGTGAGAGTAGGGGTAGTGCAAGGGGAGGATGGGCGTTATGCAGTGAGTGGGACAGTGCAAGGGGAGGATGAGCGTTAGGCAGTGAGAGTAGGGGCAGTGCAAGGGGAGGATGGGCGTTATGCAGTGAGTGGGGCAGTGCAAGAGGAGAATGGGCGTTACGCAGTGAGAGTAGGGGCAGTGCAAGGGGAGGATGGGCGTTATGCAGTGAGTGGGGCAGTGCAAGAGGAGAATGGGCATTATGCAGTGAGTGGGGCAGTGCAAGGGGAGGATGGGCGTTATGCAGTGAGAGTAGGGGCAGTGCAAGGGGAGGATGGGCGTTATGCAGTGAGAGTAGGGGCAGTGCAAGGGGATGATGGGCGTTATGCAGTGAGAGTAGGGGCAGTGCAAGGGGAGGATGGGCCTTATGCAGTGAGAGTAGGGGCAGTGCAAGGGGAGGATGGGCGTTATGCAATGAGAGTAGGGGCAGTGCAAGGGGAGGATGGGCGTTATGCAGTGAGTGGGACAGTGCAAGGGGAGGATGGGCGTTACGCATTGAGAGTAGGGGCAGTGCAAGGGGAGGATGGGCGTTATGCAGTGAGTGGGGCAGTGCAAGAGGAGAATGGGCATTATGCGGTGAGAGTAGGGGCAGTGCAAGGGGAGGATGGGCGTTATGCAGTGAGTGGGGCAGTGCAAGAGGAGAATGGGCGTTATGCGGTGAGAGTAGGGGCAGTGCAAGGGGAGGATGGGCGTTATGCAGTGAGAGTAGGGGCAGTGCAAGGGGAGGATGGGCGTTATGCAGTGAGAGTAGGGGCAGTGCAAGGGGAGGATGGGCGTTATGCAGTGAGAGTAGGGGCAGTGCAAGGGGAGGATGGGCGTTATGCAGTGAGAGTAGGGGCAGTGCAAGGGGAGGATGGGCGTTATGCAGTGAGAGTAGGGGCAGTGCAAGGGGAGGATGGGCGTTATGCAGTGAGAGTAGGGGCAGTGCAAGGGGAGGATGGGCGTTATGCAGTGAGAGTAGGGGCAGTGCAAGGGGAGGATGGGCGTTATGCAGTGAGAGTAGGGGCAGTCCAAGGGGGGATGGGTGTTTCAACACAAACCATAGTACTGTGCAAGCCAAAACACTGACACACACTACATTTATAAATGTAAATAAACATGCACACAATGTTCACATATAGATCAGACATCACACCTAAAACACACAGCACACTACACAATCATCAGAAACATAAATACTTGTCACAGCATTTCTGATGAAGATCAGGGCACTGACTGCAGGGCTGAGTAGTAGCTGGTCCCGGCTGACATGAGCTTCCCTGCCCTCCCCCTCCAGGTCAAACTGATGTAGCAGATTTTAGGGGGAGGAGCTGCCAAAAATATACACAGGATTCAGCACAAAGCAGGAAGCTTCTCCTGCTGCCAAGTTGCGATGCCTCTATCCTCGGAGTGCAGACTGCCTCCTGCCCGCCTTCTCTGCCCTGGGTCATGTGACCGGAGCCTGTACTGAGTACCTGAGCTCCAGTCACATAATCTTCTATCGGCCGGGAGCTGCAGCAGTGACATGAAGAGGCTGCAGCTCCCGGCTCAGACAGAGATTTCAGATTATATATGCATCAGGAGATTTTCAAGTGGTAAAACTGCCTCTACTTGAGACGCTTGTAGAGGCGTTAATGCGATCTCTGCTGGCAGCTCTGTCCTGCAGATGGGATAAACTATAGCAATGCTGGCAGCTCTGCAGGCTGTCCCGAGATGTTTATCAGCTCCTGTCACTCAGGCAGTGAGCAGCAGAGGAACAGCAGTGGCTCTGCCATCTCCCATCCCCCAGGAGAGTACAGTCACCTCTGCTATGTGTAGCAGAGGCCTCTGTGCATGGACACTCTGCTTTCTACACGGGAGGGTCAGCTAGAGAATGAGCCAGCACAGAGCAGGTAAAGTCCTGCAGTCCCAGCTACTTCGTGTCGGCCACATACAGGACAGTACACTTATTTTTTTTTTTTAGTATCGCTGCCATGGAAATCCTGGCACTGAACCGTTTGCAGGGGAATTGTTTCGATTTTTAGCTAAAAGAATGGTGTCAGGTTCCTATAGAGCCCTATTAACTGTCACTGGCTGTAGATTTGAAAATGTGGTGACAGGTTCCCTTTAAATTATACACCTGGATCAGCAGGGAATATGGGCAAACACATGGCAGAGGAAATTTAACCCTTTAACAACCTCTGATGTAATAGCACATAGTGGATCGGCTGCTCATGGGCTCTGCCATCTTGGTGTAGATTGTTGCTCCCCATGACGTCATCGGGGAGCAGCTATCCATTGCCATGACAGCCTCGGGTCTTCTAAAGAATAATTGAGGAGGAAAACCCCCATATACTGACATACTGCATATGGTGGGATCAATCAGACAACCTAGGGTTAAAGTACCTGAGGGGGTCTGAAAAATAGTAAAATAAAAAAAAAATTATTTTAAAAATTCAAATTACCCCCCTTTCTCTAGAAGTCATATAAATAAACAGTAAAAATCATAAACACATTAGCTATTGGCACGTCCGAACGTCAAAATATAATAATGGTTTTTCACTGCGTTTAACCCTGTAACAGAAAATAGCGGCCAAAGTAAAAAATGGCATTTAAAAAAAAAAAAAAAAAAATTTAAAAGTTTTATAAAAAGTGATCAGAAGGTCGTACAGTCTGAAAAATAGAAGCATTGAAAATGTCATCAAAAGTCACAAAAAATGTCACCACCCACAGCTCCATACACCGCAGTATGAAAACGTTATTAGTGCCATTTGTTATGCAGAAAACAAGCCAACACAGAGCTCATGTGTAAGAAAAAAAAAATAGAGAGATTTTTGATTGTGGGGAGTAAAAAATAAAAATGAAAAAACAAAAATGGGCCAGGTCTAAAACCCCTTAACGCTCTGCGCCGTAGCTCTACGGTGCAGAGGTATAGGGAATGTATGAAGAGGGCTCACGGGCTGAGTCCTCGTCATACAAAGGTGGGGGTTGTTGCATATTGCAGCAAACCCCCACCGCTAATAACCGCAGTCGGTGCTTGCACCGATCACGGCTATTAACCCTTTGATTGCCGCCGGCAAAGTCGCCGGAGGCATTTAAAAGACGGCGGCGAGCGGGTGCCACCATCTTTATTCCGATTGCCGCTCCCCTGAACGTCATCGGGGGGCAGCGATCGGTTGCCATGGTAGCCTCAGGTCTTCGTTTGACCCGTGGCTTAATGGCTTCTGCAGATTCGTTACAATGAGCCAGTGGCTCATTGTAATGAATGAGCTGCAAAAATGCCATATATTGCAATACAGAAGTATTGCAGCATATGATAGGAACGATCTGACTATCTAGGGTTAATGTACCCTAGATCAGTGGTGGCGAACCTATGGCACTGGTGCCAGAGGTGGCACTCAAAGCCCTTTCTGTGGGCACCCAGGCCATCACCAGAGATGACTCCAGGTATCTTCCTACAGTCCCAGACAGCCCAGGAATTGCTGTGCACAGAGCTATATTAAAGTAACAGCTCTACCTGGGACTATTTTCTGCTTTATTGGTGTCCTCAGTGCTGGTATCTATGAAAACTGTGACCGAGAAGGGAGTATAAATCACAAATTAAATTTCTGTGTTGGCACTTTGCGATAAATAAGCGGGTCTTTGTTGTAGTTTGGGCACTCGGCCTCTAAAAGGTTCGCCATCACTGCCCTAGATGGTCTAAGATATAGTGAAAAAAAAAGTTTAAAAAAAATTTAAAAAAATAAAAAAAATTAATAAAATATTAAAAATTCAAATCACCCCCCTTTCGCTAGAACTGATATAAAACATAATAAACAGTAAAAATCACAGACACATTAGGTATCGCCGCTTCCCAAAATGCCCGATCTATCAAAATATAAAAACCGTTACGGCCGGCGGTGACCTCCGAGGCGGGAAATGGCGCCCAAATGTCCGAAATGCGACTTTTACACCTTTTTACATCACATAAAAAATGGAATAAAAAATTATCAAAATGTCGCACTGACTTCAAAATGGTAGCAATGAAAACGTCGGCTCATTTAGCAAAAAATGACACCTCACACAGCTCTGTGCGCCAAAGTATGAAAAAAGTTATTAGCTTCGGAAGATGGCAAAAAATTTTTTTTCTTTTTTGTACTCATTCGTTTAATTTTTGAAAATGTATTAAAACACAATAAAACCTATATAAATTTGGTATCACCGCGATCACACCGAACCAAAGAATAAAGCTGAGGTTTGGAGCGCACAGTCAAAGTCGTAAAAACGGAGCCCACAAGAACGTTTTTTTTTTTTTTTTTATTTTTCCACATTTGGAATTTTTTTTCAGCTTTGCAGTACACGGCATGTTAAAATAAATAACATTACGGGAGAGTAAATTTTGTTACCCACAAAATAAGCCCTCACACAGGTCTGTACACGTAAAAATGAAAAAGTTATGGATTTTTGAAGGTGGAGAGCGAGAAATGAGCTTAAAAACCCTGCGTCCTTAAGGGGTTAAATGGTTAAAGGGGTTTGCCCATGAAAGAAAGTTCTTGAATTTTATTTCCCTAGTGATGTTTACACAATAAAGATCATTTTTAACCCTTTATTTTACAATTTTGCTGTATTAGCTCTGCCATGCCTAACCATAAAAATCTTAAGATTTATGGTTGGATCCCCGGGCAACCGAATTTGTAAATACCAGTACTGATAGAGACTGGTTGGAATTATATCTGTGAAATGCTGTATTTTTGTTATCAGGCCAATTTCTGTATTCAGAAATTGGCCGAAAAACCACTACCAGTATGTTGTTAAGCAGTTGAACATCTTCTAGATGATGTTTCTTTCATGACCCAGCTTGGTGGCATCATCCGAAAAATCAACTTTGAAGTTAGATTTTGAAGATGTATAAAGTGAGGGATTTGAGTGGTTTATTAACCACTAAAAAGATGAGTAATCTTAAAAGATTTGTAAATCCTTTATAAGATGCAAATAATATACAGGACATCAATGAACATGATTGAAAGCAATAATATTGACAGAAGCGGTCTATATACACTGCTCAAAAAAATAAAGGGAACACTAAAATAACACATTCTAGATCTGAAAAAATGAAATATTCTCATTGAATACTTTCTTCTGTACAAAGTTGAATGTGCAACACAATCACAAAGAAATCAATGGAAATCAAATGTATT